>NC_142474.1:53510833-53813863 GCF_049115385.1 Moschus berezovskii | reverse complement strand
AGATAAGCTCTTATATTTGAAGAAATACTGGGAACGTGAAAACCTGAAAGACGTCGATGTGCCCTGTCTGCATCAACCACGCATACTAGAGTTGATACTGGAAAACTTCATGTTCAGCTTCAGAACAGAATTGTAGTTTTTTTTTTAAAGCTCTTTTTAAAAAATGCCTTTTGCAATAAACAGATAGCCAGAAATCCTTAGAGGATTGTTATGTGGGTTTATAAGAGTTTGTTAGTAATATTTGGGATAATTGGTTGAATGGTTTTGCATGAGCTGTGAAACATTATTTTTCCCTTCAAAAACTGTAGTTGGAATTACTGTTGAAGCTGCGTGATGATACATAGGGGTTCATTACAGTGCTCTTTCTCCTTTGTAAACTTTTTAAATGTCCATATTAATAAGTTCAAACAAGAGAATTATTTCTTCAAAGAAGAAATGAATTATGTATATAATTATGTAATCACATAATATAATCATATGAATATACAATTCATTTCTTCTTTATATATAATTATATATATATATATATATCTCCTGTAATACAAAATTTGATACCATCACATTTAGAGGGACAGATTAAATTTGAACAGTAATGTATGCATGTTTACATAAGAGAATATACACATAGGTAGAATGTGGTTTTCACTACCAGTCATTCAATAGAAAAGCATTGTTGAAACCTTTACCCAGGAAAGGCTACAAGGACGTCTTTGCTAGTTTTAGCCTAGATTATTTGACACATGTTCTTATTTATCACTCCCTGGTCTATGGCACGTCTATCATGTCATGAGTCAGTGCTTTTCTACAAGTTATAGAGTTTCCCAGGCTGCAGTTTCTCCAAGTTCAGTTTTTAACTTCAGCACATCCATTTGCCACTGCACAAATTCACATAACAGAGGAATTTCAGAAGGGGCCGCTGGCCTCCAGTGCAGATCTAAGGCCTAACACTGATTCCCTTTGGCTTCTGTGTTCTTTTGAACTTGCCCCAGTAGCAACCAGGAAAGGATAGTTTCCAAGTATTGCTCTTTCTCCTGTGGAACTAAATATCTGGGAACAGCTGAGTGCATAAGTAGTGAAGGTTCTGCTGTTTTAAGTACAGACATGACGGAGACTTTGACCTTACAGCCGTATCTGCCCTGCTACGTGTCCAGGGAGGTAGGAGATTCCAGCAGATCCAGTTGCAGTGTTCCTTTTTGACCTTCTTCATTCCTCCCAGGTATTGCCTTTTTAACTTTTTGTCTATCAGAGTATTTCAATGGAAAAATTAAAATATGTCAAGCTAAGAGATTCAAGTTTAAACGGTCTTCATGAAGATTCTACATAGTTCTGTATATTCTTGCCTACTGAATGTCATTTAATTGTTAGATTTAAAATATGTACAAGAACATATACAGTTTCTAGCATTAGGGATATTTCATGGGCCTTTGCAATTACGTATTCTTGCCACAGTGAGGTCAAAATGATTAGTTTCTAAATTATTTTGCTTTTAAAAATCAGAATTGCAATTTTTTTTTAATGTGGAGTTTTCATAAGGTATTATGTAAGGATATTGTGTTATCTCATGAAGCTGTTTCCACTTACTTATTTTTATTTTTGTTTTTAGTAATACTTTGGCTAAAATAAGTTTTCATTAAGAAAAGTGAAAGTGTTAGTCGTTTAGTCATGTCTGACTCTTCGCTACCCCATGGACTGTAGCTTGCCAGGCTCCTCTGTTCACGGGATTCTCCAGGGAAGAACACTGAAGTGGATATCCATTCCCTTCTCCAAGGGATATTCCCAACCCAGGGATAGAACCCAGGTCTCCCACATTGCAGGCAGATTCTTTACTGCCTGAGCCACCAGGGAAGCCCAAGTTTTCATGAATTATTCCTACATACATTATGATGATTTTACAACACTGCCACTAAAGGAGAGTTTATTTATATCTTGTTTCTCTAAAAACAGTGATCCATTAAAACTTTAGAGTTTTCCTCTATAAAAATTGGAAAACTTACTAAGTAGTTGTACTATGTCTGACCACAATGTCTCGATCTATAGTTTTTTACACCATATAATATCACATTTATATTTTTATATCCACATCATTTAAAATAATGTCAATTATAGGAACAATGAAAAGGTCTGAGAATTAAAACTGGATAATAACTTTCTCTAGCTAATTAGAAGTCAAGATTATATTTCTGATGTGTTGTGGGGATGTTACCTCCAGAACAGGAGTTAGTTCCTTAGTAGGCCAGAAAAATTAAATGTGTTACAAGACATTGCAGAGATGTTAAATGTCATTTTAAAAATTCATTCATTTTCAGTTGGAGGATAATTGCTTTACAGTATTGTGCTGGTCTCTGCCATACACCAACAGGAATCAGCCATAGGTATACATATGTCCCCTCCCTCTAGAACCTCTCTTCCACCCTATCCCACATGTCTAGGTTATTACAGAGTACCTGATTTGAACTCTCTGTGTATAATGTTCATCAGAGTGAATGAGTAAATTCATCATTCATTGGTAGTCATCAAATTTGATTCACTCTCATATCATCTTTAAGAGTGTTTGCCCAACAAGGACCGAATGTACAACACACGGAACTCTGCTTAATGTTATGTGGCAGCCTGGATGGGAAGGGGTTTGGGGGAGATGGATCCATGTATCTGTATGGCTGAATCCCTTCACTGTTCACCTGAAACTATCACAACATTGTTAATTGGCTATACTCCAATATAAGATAAAAGGTCTAATAAAAAAGTTAAAAAAAATAAGAGTGTTTGCTATGCCTATGTACTACCTTCACTGCTAATGACAATATTTTTCTTTAAACCAATCCATTGCCTTTCTTTGGCCTCATCCTAAGCAAAAATGTCTGAAATCACAGGCTTGCAGTGTTTATTACTTTCTCCCCTAACATACATTAAAATAAGTAAATACTTTTTTAAAAAACATTTTTAAATGTCCATATATCACCTAAAATCAATTTGAACACCAGTGGAGTATATATCACTTCCTGAAAACAGTGACAAAAAACAAGCAAATTGACTTTTTATACTTATCTCACTGCCCACTAAAAAGTAAAATAATTCTTAGTTGAAAAGTTGGCACACAGTCATTTTCAGAATAGTTTCTGCACCTGTACTGTGATGATTAGAAACTCTGAAAACAATAGAAAATGTAATTACCTATGTATGCATATGTATCAGTGTACACATATACTTAGATAATGGATCATTTTAGCTGGTACTTGGGAAAGAGCCAAAAGTTTTCAGTTGCTTAGACCAGTAGTCCCCAACCTTTTTGGCACCACGGACTGGTTTCACGGAAGACAATTTTTCCATAGACCTAGGGTGGAGGTGGGGTGGGGTGAGGTGGGGGATGGTTTCAGGATGATTCACATACAGTAGGGCTCATGCTCCTATGAGAGTCTAACGCTGCCCCTAATCTAACAGGAGGCAGAGCTCAGGAGGTAATGTGAGTGATGGGAAATGGCTATAAATACAGATGAAGCTTTGCTTGCTCACCTGCCTCACATCTCCTGCTCTGCAGCCCAGTTCTTAACTGGGGGTCCCAGTTTAGACAGTCAGCATCATTTATCTGAGGGTTAATCACCACCATTACTTTATACTAGTGCCTCTATTTACTCTTAGTCGTAAGCAGTATAAAGGGTGACCATAGAAAAAGAATCATCCAGGTAGCAAAATATTTTTCTTTCATTTGCTAGTTATAATCTGAAGTTAACAGTAAATACTGTAGTATAGTTTGTTATAGGATGGTTTGCCTTGGTGGGAAATCAGAAAAAGATCTAGAAAGATCAATATTTTTTATGTTCCTTGCTTAGCAATGTTTGCCTGATTTTCTACTACATGTATATCCCCATTTGTTTAACATCTAAACACAGTGCACTCTTGGAGGGGTGGCTACAAATCCAGTTTACAGGTCTTTGAATGTTACTTCACATAGAATCAGAGAAGTTGTATCTGAAAGGAATGTTAGAAATCACCTTGCATATTCCTTTGTCTTATTAATGAGAAAACAGGCCCACAGCCTAAGTGATTTATCCAAAGACACACTCTGAGCAAGTCAACTTTTTTTTTGGTAATATGGATGTAGTTGGTAAATTTCTAGCTTGTCTTTCTCTTTGGGAAATAGTGATATTTTCATAAAGTAGTATGCTGTCCCATCTGTGTGTTTTTTTGGAATATAGCAAGTTAGCATTAACTTTTGATGGCACTTAATATATAGCTTCTAGATTTTTAAAAAATCAGTGTATAGTTGATTTATAATGTTGTGTTACTTTCTGCTGTACAGCCAAGTGAATCAGTCATCAGTTCAGTTCAGTTCAGTCACTCAGTCGTGTCCAACTCTTTGCAACCCCATGAACCACAGCACGCCAGGCCTCCCTGTCCATCACCAACTCCCGGAGTTCACTCAAATTCATGTCCATCGAGCTGGTGATGCCATCCAGCCATCTCATTCTCTGTTGTCCCCATCTCCTCCCGCCCCCAATCACTCCCAGCATCAGAGTCTTTTCCAGTGAGTCAACTCGTTGCATGAGGTGGTCAAAGTATTGGAGTTTCAGCTTTAGCATCAGTCCTTCCAATGAACACCCAGGATTGATCTCCTTTAGAATGGACTGGTTGGATCTCCTTGCAGTCCAGGGGACTCTCAAGAGTCTTCTCCAGCACCACAGTTCAAAAGCATCAATTTTTCGGTGATCAGCCTTCTTCACAGTCCAACTCTCACATCCATACATGACCACTGGAAAAACCATAGCCTTGACTAGACAGACCTTGGTTGGCAAAGTAATGTCTCTGCTTTTTAATATACTATCAAGGTTGGTCATAACTTTGCTTCCAAGGAGTAAGCGTCTTTTAATTTCATTGCTGCAGTCAGCATTCACAGTGATTTTGGAGCCCAAAAAAATAAAGTCTGACACCGTATCCACCGTTTCCTCATCTATTTCCCATGAAGTGATGGGACCAGATGCCATGATCTTTGTTTTCATACATGTATATAAATTCTTTCTCATATTCTCTATTATGGTTTATCCTAGGACATTGAATATAATTTTCTGTGCTATACAGTAGGCTCTTATTATCTACCCATTCTGTATGTAATAATTTGCATCTGTTGATCCAAAAGTCCTAGTCCATCCACCTGCCACACCTTCTCCCCCTTGGCTACCACAAGTCTGTTCTCTATGTCTGTGAGTCTGTTTCTGCTTCACAGATATGTTCATATTTTAGATTCCACATATAAGTGATATCATATAGCTTCTAACTTTTGTTTGCATCAAAAGATTAACCTATTGCATATTATCATGAATGATGTCTGTTGCCTTTAATACATTTGAACAAGAGAGGGAGACTGGTATTTTTTAAGCAGCATCAAGATTTTAATATATTTCCCATGATAAATAAAACTTCTGTTCTTATGGTTAGTGCTCTTGGATTCAAATCTCCCTGAGTTCCTGATTTTTTAATCTCAGTATGTCTGATAATAAAATAATAGAAAACTGATAACCAAAGGTAATCAAAGTAATTTTCGATATGAATTCATAATGAAAAGTATATGACATGAGTTACTCTGAGGAAGAGCCTGGAGAAGTGAGAGCTGAATGTCATGTGATGCCCATGCAAGAATTCAAGGAAGACTAGGTATCGAGGGCCACAGACTTTACCTATGAAATTAAAAATCTCTTCTAAAGGAAGGATAACTAATTTCGTTTATGTAGTAATATTGCTCCACAGCCTGTCAGTAAAAGCAGCTTTGAGCACTTAGAAAGCACATCTGTATCTCATTAGGCTCCAATTTTAAAAGTGTCATTAGTTTTTTTGGGAAACTGAGCCATGGTGTAGTTCTGAGATTTCCCAGGCACATATAACTCAAGAAAGGCAAAATTAGCAACCATGAGCCCTCTGAATGCTGATATTTGCCATCACTAAAAAACGGGCAATCTTTAATAAAGTAAGAGACACGGCCAGTTGGTAATTCCTCTGCCATTAATGCGACCGGAGAGACCGTATTCCACATCTGCCCCCTGCGTTTTCAGACCCACAGCAGCTCTGAAGCCTGCGTGTTCTCTCCAGCCACAATAATGAACTCCTCCATCCATCAGCATCTCTAGAACGCCTGCCACAGGCCTGTCACCATGCTCAATGCTGGCTGTGACCTGACTCTCACTGAACATTGAGCAGAGAGGAGGATTCCTTGAGAGTTAGGATAATCCATTTGCAATTCCCCGACAATGTCTCCAGAGAAGATCAGAGCTCCTCCAGTGAACACAGTGCCCTGCCAGGCTCTGCATCACATGCCATTTGTCACTGACACACATAGTCAGTTTACCCTGTGGCTTCAAACCAAGGAGAGTGTCAGGGCCTGGGCGGTGCTTTTCTGAGCCTTGATGTGGTGCTTAGGGAGACCATCTCTGCTCATCCCTCTATTAGTAAGAAAGATCAAGGTCCAGCTTCCATGCTCTGCTCAGATCCCAGCAGAGGAGAGGTTTCATGCCCACAACCTCTTTTTGCTTCATCCTTGGGTGGGGCTGTGGCTGTGAAACCTACTAGTGTGTTTGGTGGCTTTCCTTTTTCCTGGGGTTAATGGCTACAAAGATGCCAGCTGGACTGTAAGGAAGGCTGATAACCTGGATTCCATTCCTGCCATGCAGTTTTTATCTGACCCTTTATTAATTGGCAAACCTTTTCTTTTCAGGAGTACCTGGTGTGGTTGTTCTCATAGGTATGTAACACCAGTTACTTCAAAATTTAGCATGTGGGGCCTTCCCTGACTGTCCAGTAGTTAAGACTTCACCTTCCAATGTAGGGGGTGTGAGTTAAGATCCCACATGCCTCATGGCCAATAAAACCCAAAACATAAAACAGAAGCAATATTGTAACATTGGGTTTCCCTGGTGGCTCAGCTGGTAAAGAATATTGTAACAAATTCAATAAAGACTTTCAAATGGGCCACATTAAAAAAAATTCTTTTAAAAATTAGCATAAGAGTATTAATGCTGCATGTAATTGCTCATAAACCTGACTAAATTACAAAGTCCTTAAAGACAGGGACAAAGTCTGCTTTTCCTTTCTGTACCACAGAGAGGGAACTGACCTCCTTTCTTACTGTTGAGTGAATCCTGAACAAACACAAAGAAACAACGAAAACAAAAACCTCACCTCCTGTGAAAGGAAATTTCTTCAATTAAAGGTCTCAGGGCCAACCTTACTGTAAAATGCACTGACCTTTTGAGAAGTGAAATGCTTTACTGCTAAGCATCACTTTTTTAAAAAATATTTTTTAAGCTTTCATATCACAACGACAGGACTCCATCACAATTAATCTTATATGGCAATATAGTGACAATGAGATGATTTCTCTGGAGAATCTATGCTAATACTATTAAAATGCTCTTACAATGTCAAAATGATTGCAGTGGAAGCATGTGGGGACTGTGCTTATGTGATTATGATATTCTAGTGATGGGTGATTACCATAGGAAACTAGTAATTCAACTCTGCAGGGACTTGCGTTATGAAGCCATTATAACATGAGATTATAATGACACAATAACTTGGATGCACATTCGTGTTGTGAAAACGAAAAGCTAATTTGAATGCAAGTAGTGTTTCCATTAAGTTGTAATTAAACACTGAAAGCAATGCTTGTTTAAATTTAAGACGGAGACATACAAGCCAGAAATGAAAATGGTGGGAAGGAATGCATGCCAAGTAGAGGTTTCGGAATGGTTAGAACCATTTACAGTTCTGCCCTTTAGTACTTACTCAGGGTGAAAGCTCACCTTGAAGTGGCCTCCTGAGACTTTCTCCCCCTCTGCTGGCCCCCTAAAGTAACCAAGAACCACATCAGGACCCAAGAACCCTGGAGGCAACTCCCATTTCTATCACTGCCATCATTTAACATTTGAAGCTTTCTGGTTTTATTTTGAAGTGGGCATAAGAGTACCTTACCTCCTTCAACACAAGAAACTAAAGCAATTTTTTTTGCCATTAAAAGTAATGTTTTTAAAAATATGATAAACTCAAAATCTGACAAAACAGATAAGCACAAAGGAGAAAAAGAAAACAACAAAAAATTCAACCCTTATAACTTCTATATGCCAATGCTGCTGCTGCTGCTGCTAAGTCACTTCAGTCGTGTCCGACTCTGTGTGACCCCATAGACGGAAGCCCACCAGGCTCCCCCGTCCCTGGGATTCTCCAGGCAAGAACACTGGAGTGGGTTGCCATTTCCTTCTCCAATGTGTGAAAGTGAAAAGTGAAAGTGAAGTCGCTCAGTCGTGTCTGACCCTTAGCAACCCCACGGACGGCAGCCCACCAGGCTCCTCCATCCATGGGATTTTCCAGGCAATAGTACTGGAGTGGCTTGCCATTGCCTTCTCCAATATGCCAATAAGAATTTAAAAAAAAAACCTACTGTATAGCTCAGGGACCTCTACTCAATATTCTGTAATGACCTGTATGGGGATAGAATCTAAAAACGAGTGGATATATGTTTATGTATAACTGACTCACCTGGCTGTACAGCTGAAACTAATACCATTGTAAATCAACTATACTCCAATAGAAATTTAACTAAAAAAATTCTACCTGTAGAAATAACCTCTATTAGCACCTCTGGGTATTTTCTCTCTTTCAGACTATTTCCTATGCATTGCATATGCAATTTATCCCTCAAAATATGTTTGGTTTTTTTTTTACAATACTGTAAAAACCTACTTACTCATTCTTCCCATCCCTCGAAGTTGCAAGATTTATTTCTTATCCAAGAGAATCTAGTTGATAAGTTTTTGTTTTCTGAAGGTCAGCTCAAACTGGATGGTTTTACATGTCACCCAGGAAATTATATTTTGCTATTACAGAATAGTATTTGGCAGGCTCTATGCTTTGCATATATACAGGATAGTTCTATAGTAAAATTTTCAGATTCTTGGCAACACTACAAATGCTTCATTAACATTTATCTCTGTTTAGTAATGAGGAGTGCATTTGATAAGTCACAGAGTTATATGACTTCGGTCAACATAAAGACAGATTATGAAAAACTAGGAAAATTCAGGAGCTGCTGAACTTGTTAGATAAACCCCTGCATTAGCTTGTTCAGATGGCATAAGGACACGCAACAGCTAATATATACTCCCTCCCAGTGATGACTCAAAGAGGTTATTACTCCTTGGTTTAAATATAGTTGAGTTTTTTGTTATTAAGTATTTCATTTGCACTTAGAGATGCTGGATGCTTTATCGTCATTTTTTATTACCACTACTTGCAACAACCAATTTAGGTAGATACATGTAAATTACTCCAGTCCTTATTTTTATAACTTGCACTTAATGGCTTGCTTCATGCCATCTAGGCCACAGCTGAGTTGGGATTAGATTTTCTTCTTCCTGAGGCCAGTGAGTGATGTTCCCGCTGAATGGTATTTCCACATTAATGGACACCAGGATAACTTAATGTGGTGTTTACAGTAAATATCTACGTGGTTGGAAAAAGGCAGCACCGAACTAATGAGTTAGGAGGCTGGGTTCTGGTCACAGTTACCAGGAAAAAAAACGATTCAGTTTTTACATCTGAAAATGAAGCCTTTGCTGGGACTTCCCTGGTCGTCCAGGGGCTAAGACTCAATGCTCCCAGTGTGGAGGGGCCTGGGTTCAATCCCTAGTCAGGGAGCTAGATCCCGCATGCCTCAACTAAGAGTTTACATATCACAGCTAAAGATCCTGCATGCCACAATTAAGGCCCAGCACAGACAAATAAATTAATTCATATTTAAAATACAATATAAATAAAAATGAAGTCTTTGAATTAAGTAATCTCTGTAGTCCCTTTGAGCTCAAAAATTTTGAGATCAAATAATATGTAACATTAATTGAAGCTTTCACATTTTAATTATAAATATTATGCATTTTAATATTTAATCTTAATGTTTATTTTACCTGCTTCAAAGCCATTCATCTAAATGCAAAACCCTACCTTATTTAGGTGCAGCTACTAATTTGTCATGTTTTAGCAGACTTGTAATTTGAGTTCAAAAGTCTTTTCTATTTAGGAAATTGATGGAAATGACTAAAGTTGAAGATGTAAATCAAACGCAAAAAAGAGATTAAAATTATAGTGCTGTGGCATACAAATACTTGTTAAAGTACAGTTAGAACTAAATGAAAGGAAATAGTGTGTTGAATAATACGTAAAATATATGATTTTCTGTGAATTCTTAGAAAGCAAGTAACAGCAATGATTTGAGGTACCAAATAAATTATAATACTAGAGAAACTTTCTAAATCTTTTAGGGTATCTTACTTTTAGGAGGAAAATAAATAAATAATACATTTCCTTTATATTTAAATGCATACACATGACTAGGGATCAGTTAAGTTTGTTAGTTGGTTGTAGGGAATTTTCCTAGTTTCGTGAGACATTATCTAGAGAATTTAGAATTCCATTAGAGCACTTTTTCTGCCATCTCAAAGATTGAGAAAGAGTGATTGTTGCTCTAAGACACACGTAGTTATTACAGACTTGCCCTGGCTCCCATTGTAGTAAATCAGTTTTCAGGAGTAGAAATAAGCTGCTTGTTACTTTATTTTTAGTACATTAAATACCAGTCTTTCCCCAAAAGAGGTTTCTGTGTCAGATGGCACCCTCTCTTAGGACCAGGCAAAATTCGTTATCTCGCCTCTTTCCTAGATCCATCAGTGAAGATTATCTCTAACACCATTTTTCTCAAACTTGAGGATCTACAGATTCTCAACAAAATTTTTGATTTTTTTCTTTCCATTTTTATGATAATCTAAATAACTGTAAGCACGGTCTGGATCAAAATAGCATCTTACAACTGATCATTGCTGTAAGATTTCATTATTTGTGTCTCCATTTGTTTTTTAGACTTCAGTGATAAGAAATTATTACCAAAAACCACAGGCAGCATCTATCTTTTTTTCTGATTCCTTCCTCCACCCCCAAACTGTCTTTGTTTCCTTGGGAACCATGACTGTGGTTTGTAGGATGTTCAATTCAATTCACTTCAGTCTCTCAGTCATGTCCGACTCTTTGCAACCAATGGACTGCAGCATGCCAGGCCTCCCTGTCCATCACCAACTCCCAGAGTCCACCCAAACCCATGTCCATTGAGTCGGTGATGCTATCCAACCATCTCACCCTCTGTCGTCCCCTTCTCCTCCTGCCTTCAATCTTTCCCAGCATCAGGGTCTTTTCAAATGAGTCAACTCTCCGCATCAGGTGGCCAAAGTATTAGAGTTTCAGCTTCAACATCAGTCCTTCCAGTGAATATTCAGGACTGATCTCCTTTAGGATGGACTGGTTGGATCTCCTTGCAGTCCAAGGAACTCTCAAGAGTCTTCTCCAATGCCACAGTTCAAAAGCATCAATTCTTCGGCGTTCAGCTTTCTTTATAGTCCAACTCTCACATCCATACATGACTCCTGGAAAAACCAGTAGTTTGTTAGGAGGTGGTAAGATCGAAAGAGTGTTGATATGGTCTGGTGAAGTGGTTTTGACCCTTTAATTTCCTTCATAAGAAGTGAATTTAGTTTATAAACTAGATAGTACATGATAACTGCATGTCTGTTTTTTAGAGTCTGGCTTTAGAATCCATACCACTATCCTAAGAGTAGAACCAAGAGTCAAGACTTACTCAGTTTTCTAGTCTTCATTTTTCCTAGCTTTTGCTATTTGTAATTGTGTGTTTAACATAACCAACCTCCTTAAGACTGGTACCCAATCTCTATGTTGCTAAGGGAAGGATGAGGATATGGGTAAGGCAGCCAAGCTTCTGACAAGCCTGCCAATCAAAGCTAAGAGATTGGATATCACGATACATTGGATTCTTGTCTTGTCTTCTTTTGCAAGAAAAGGGCGATTCTATTTTTTTGGTGCCCATTTTAAGTGTTTGTTAATAAGTGCAGGTTGACTATGTGGGAATCAAATCTAAGAGTAACTGTATGTATATTGATAACTGACTCTGCTGTACAGCAGAAACTAACACAACACTGTAAATAAACTATACTACAATTTAAAAATAAATAAGTAAAAAAGAAAGAAAAATGTGCCGGTTGAATTGCAAAGGAGAACCCTGAGAGATTTCTCTCATACTATTTTTAAAGGCCTCCTAGGGGATGCTTCCAGGGACTAGAGCAGTACATTCTGCCTTCAGTGAAAATGGAAGATAGCCCATCATTCTTATCTGAATAAACCCCATTTCCTCCTTGGTGAAATGGGAATAATAATAATAAGAGTGGATTTCAGCTAAAAGAATGTCCAGTGGTCCAGGCTTCTTGTCTTCTCGGTGATCCTTTGTTAATGTCACAAGGACATTAGGAGTTTAATTAAAGTGCTGAGAGAGTCCTGAGCTTTTCAGAGAAATGCATGACATTATCATTATAGATCATACTTTTGATATTTCATAATCTCTTGAAGGTAATGAAACCAGCAATATAGAAAGTTGGGACTGCAAGACAGTCACAGTTTTAGGGAAACACATTCATACCATGTGATATTCGTAGTGGTCATCGTCGTTTGAGAGTTCAGAGTTCAGTTACTGGGAATGTTCTAATTGTTCAAAGTATTTTGATTTCATTTTTCCCATCAATAAGTTTGAGAGGTCAGTGAGTATTCAAGTCATGCTGTGTTCAGTCAGTGTTTAAGACTTTCCAATCGGGTTTTCAAATCTCCAATCGTGTTTTCAAACTATGATTGGGAAAGGTATTTCCACGCAACTAGCATTGTAACCGGAGAAGGCAATGGCAAGCCACTCCAGTACTGTTGCCTAGAAAATCCCATGGATGGAGGAGCCTGGTAGGCTGCAGTCCGTGGGGTCGCTAAGGGTCGGACACGACTGAGCGACTTCACTTTCACACATTGGAGAAGGAAATGGCAACCCACTTCAGTGTTCTTGCTTGGAGAATCCCAGGGATGGGGGAGCCTGGTGGGCTTCCGTCTATGGGGTCACACAGAGTCGGACACGACTGAAGTGACTTAGCAGCAGCAGCAGCATTGTAACACTTTTGCAAGTTAGAGGAGAAAAAAAAGCCCATGTTCATCCAGAATTCCTTTCCTCTGAAATGTACTCCTGCTCTTAAAATCTCTGAGGAAGAATGAAAATTCACTTTTGTTTCCTAACTCATCCTAGCCTTCAGTCTCCAGCATTTCAGCCTACTTGCGCTGCCCATTTAATCACCATCCTAATACAAGTCTCATCCTCTGAGGCTAGCCCATGCTGTAGTGTTTTCGGCTACAGACCTGCTGTTCAGTCCTTGTATGAGCCTCTAAAGATTGCTTACAAACTCCTAGACATGTCTTTCATTGCTCATGCTACCCAAATACCTTTTTGATAAAATCTTCATGTTCTGCAGGCTTGCCTAAATGCCACCTCCTCCAGGAAGCCCTTCCAGGCCCTCTAGCACTGGTGAACATTGTCCAGACAGTACTCTCCAGGACACTTGCTCTGTACTTCTTTTCTAACATTTACTGCACTCTGCTTTATACCATAGCTGTGCCACTAATACACAGAAAATAGCAATCTGGCATTGGAAGCTCGCCCTGTATCACGCACTTATGTTGGAATGCTTCAGCTTCCTAAGGCACAAGTGTTCCTTTTTCATCTTTGTGTGCCACAGTATCCTTCTCCTTTGTACATAGTAGATCCTCAGCAAACATCTTCAGCAGACATTGAATTGAAATGTACGCAGGTGAAACTTGTGGATGCTTGGAAAGCAAGCTCTTTTATGCCACCTTTCAATGCTCTGAGAACTAAAGGCTCAAATTATTCCCTCAAACGTACAAATCAAAGTTGCTTCTCTTACTGTTTCAAGACAAATAACAGTAGCTGATCACAAGCTGATAAAGAGGCCATAGTGCTGATGAGAGCATCAGATTGTTTTTGGCTGAAATTATAGTCCATCAGGGTGGAACTGAAGGGTGGGTAGAGCTCAAACTGTTCATTGGTTGAACAGATACTTAAATATATATATATATTTTTTGCCACACTATGCGGCATGTGGGATCTTAGTTCCCGATCAGGGATCGAACCCATGCCCTCTGCATTGGAAGCATGGATTCCTAACCTCTGGGCTGCCAGAGAAGTCCCTGTATAGACACTTTTTGGGCATCTGCTTCTTGCCTGTAACTAATACTGCTCAGAGGTGGTATCTACTTCTCCATGTGTGGGAATGGAATTAAAGTAGTTATCAAAGCCAAGGTAGTTATGTGTACAACTCATTCCAGTATTCTTACCTGGAAAATTCCATGGACAGAGGAACCTGGCAGACTACAGTCCATGGGGTTGCAAAGAGTCAGCCATGACTGAGCACATCAGTACCTCTTCCTCAAGCATGGGTGGCATTGTCTCATACAGGTATCCAGGTAGACAACAGATCGTGTTTAGGAAGTCTCTAGAATAAGACAAGGCTAGATTCAGGTGAAGAGTCCTCTGGCTCTCCTTGACCTTTTTCTGCAAGACTACCTTTTTACACCAAACAGGCTAAGCCTAACAATCTAAAAGCACGTACCTGGTACTGAGTCTTTAAGTCTGAACTAGCTAAGCAGGATAGTGAAACTCAAGACTCTTCTGTGTCTAAAGACATAGATACTAAGACAGTCTACTGTGTTGTCTTTAAAATACATGGCCAGAGATGATTTTGTGGGTCATACCTTTTAGATAGATAGGTATTTGTGCAACAGAAAGACTTTCTGGGATTCCAGGAAAATTATTTTGAAGTTCAGCTGTCCTAAAGAGAAATTAGTGTGGATGGCCTATGTATTAAAAAAAAAAAATAGTTGTAAGAGATGTTATCCAGTTTTAGTCCTTATAAAGGAGTGGCTACTACTATGAATCACTTGTAGCAATTTTACTAAGTATTTTTAGTTGCCTGATTTATATTTGGTGTCTACCAATTCAGGCAGGAACATCCTTGAAGATAAAGCCACTTGATTTTTTTTTTTTGTATGTTCAAGAGTCTTGCTTTTATTTCATAAGGGAAAGTTATTTTTTAAGTACGTGTATTCCTATGTAGTATTGCATGGGGTGCAGAAGGATTAAGCTACAATGGCATATTTGCTATATTCTGAGAACTTGGAAGGCAAAGATATAGGAATGTTAGAAAAACAAACATGGCATCAAAATTCATAGCTCCCAAACTTTGGGGAAAACATTTCCCATACTTTTAAATAAATTTCAGTCTTGAGAAACCTGTATGCAGGTCAGGAAGCAACAGTTAGACCTGGACATGGAACAACAGCCTGGTTCCAAATAGGAAAAGGAGTAGTGCATCAAGGTTGTATATTGTCCCTCTGCTTATTTAACTTCTATGCAGAGTACATCATGAGGAGCGCTGGGCTGGAAGAAGCACAAGCTGGAATCAAGATTGCTGGGGGAAATATCAATAACCTCAGATATGCAGATGACACCACCCTTATGGCAGAAAGTGAAGAGGAACTCAAAAGCCTCTTGATGAAAGTGAAAGAGGAGAGTGAAAAGGCTAGCTTGAAGCTCAACGTTCAGAAAACAAAGATCATGGCATCTGGTCCCATCACTTCATGGGAAAGAGATGGGGAAACAGTGGAAACAGGGTCAGACTTTATTTTTTTGGGCTCCAAAATCACTGCAGATGCTGATTGCAGCCATGAAATTAAAAGACGCTTGCTCCTTGGAAGGAAAGTTATGACTGAGCTAGATAGTATATTAAAAAGCAGAGACATTACTTTGCCAAGCAACGTCCGTCTAGTCAAGGCTATGGTTTTTCCCGTGGTCATGTATGGATGTGAGAGTTGGACCATGAAGAAAGCTGATTGCCGAAGAATTGATGCTTTTGAACTGTGGTGCTGGAGAAGACTCTTGAGAGTCCCTTGGACTGCAAGGAAATCCAACCAGTCCATTCTAAAGGAGATCAATCCTGGGTGTTCATTGGAAGGACTGATGCTAAAGCTGAAACTGCAATACTTTGGCCACCTCATGCGACGAGTTGACTCACTGGAAAAGACTCTGATGCTAGGAGGGATTGGGGGCAGGAGGAGACGGGGACGACAGAGAATGAGATGGCTGGATGGCATCACCGACTCGATGGACATGAGTTTGAGTGAACTCCGGGAGTTGGTGATGGACAGGGAGGCCTGGCGTGCAGTGATTCATGGGGTCGCAAAGAGTCGGATACGACTGAGCGACTGAACTGACTGAATGTGATATGTCGTAAAAGGGACATGCTATGATCTCAGAATTACCTGTATCACATATGTATTTATAAATATTCCAGGGAGAAACTTTTTAGCCATTTTCTGACAACCACAAACCTGTTGTTCTCTTCTGGTCCTAATTCTACTTCTGCTTATTATTTCCTTGTTTTGGCTTTAATATTTGTTTTCTTTGTGTTATGTGTCTTTTGTGTAAGTTACCTCAAATCCTTAATGGAAAAAGGCTGGATTAAAACCAGCAAGCATGTAATTATTAATTAAGTACCTCTATGTGCCAGACACTGTCAGGGGCTGCAAACTGAGAGATAAGACATGGACTGTGTCCTCAAGAAGCTCAAAGTCTGATGGACAGACACTGAGACAAGCAGTGAGTTTCAAGGGTAACCTCAGACATGAGGGCACCTCAAGTGGGCATCTTACCCAGATTGCTTGAGCAACAGGGAGGAACATCAGGAAAAGCTTCCAGCCTGAAATGATGTGAAAACTGCCTCCTGAAGGCCTTGTACAAGTTAGTCAGGAGAGGAAACGGATTAAGGAAGTGAGGGGGAGTAGGCTGGGTTTGTCATCTCAGGAAAAATAGAGGCAGACACACAATCAAAGACTTTGAGATAGGTGCAAGCATTTTGAGTACTTCTCACAAGCTCTACCTGCCAAGCACCAGGGTTTGCACTTAAGGGATATGCAATAAATATTAAAGGAATCTGATAACCGGCTTTTTTTTTTTTTTTAAGAATGGAGAAACTAAAGGTTAATTTGTGGAGGTTTCTGGAGAGAGGTGGATGATGGGAGAAGGTACCTGAAGTGCACTGTGGCAAGGAAGGGGTGAGGAGAATACCCTCAGGAATTCTCAGGCGCCCTCAGGACCACACGAACCTGAAAATAGAGAAGCCATCTAAGAAAATGACATTGGGTTGAGAGTTATGTCACAAAATCAGTGAGGGAGAAAACAACACAAATCTTAGAGCTGTAGGAAGATCTTGAGGTGAAGAGTTTGGCCTTTTTGAGTAACTGAAAGGCCACGGGGGAGAATGGCTGGAGTGAATGGGTGGGGTAGCGTGAAATGACTGGAGAGGTAGACAGGAACTAGATCATACCATGCTTTACAGGTCATGCCGAGTATTTTGGATTTTTTCCTAAGGGCAATGGGAAACTTTTAGGGGATTTTTAAAGGAGGAAGAGACATTATCAAATCTATTTTCCATTTGCAGTGACATGGATGGACCTAGAGATTATCATACTGAGTGAAGTAAGTCGGAGAAGGACAAATATCATATGATATTGCTTACATGTGAGATCTAAAAAAAAGGGGGGGTAAGATGAACTTAACAAAACAGATGAGCTTTTTATTTTCATAGCTTGAAAAAAACATTAAATTGCAGCAAAGAAAAAATTTATCTTCACTATCTACTGCCCAAAGATACATAATACACTTTAGTATTTCTAGTTAAACTCTACATATATGTGGCTATATACACTTGCCATAAATTTACAGTTTTGTATTTTTTTCACATGTTAAAAGAGCATTTTATTCTATCATTAAATATGCCTAGATTATAGAGAAACATTGCTATATTATTATTCTGACCACTCTTTAAAATAATGCCATAAAGAAACCTTTGGGCATAAATATTTTTTACAGGTATCTAAATATTTCCTGAAGACAGATCTCCAGAAACACTGTAACATTTAAAAACCGTAGCTGCATATTGCTAAACTTCTCAGAAAAATTGGGCAAATTTTCAGTCTGCCAAGGTTACAGAAAGGAGGGCCATGTGTCACCATGTTCACCATATTACTCATTTTTCACAAACCATTTGGTTTGTTTTAACCATCTCCCAACTGGTGCTTTCTGCTGGGTTCCCCAAAATGTGGCACTTCTGCTAACTCTTAGGACTCAGTTGTCATTTATACTGGAAGGCTTTTTTTTTCCCAATGTGATGCTAGATTTCTATGAAAATTTTCAAATGGTTATCTGTGTTTCCTGCGTTGCAGATGGAAGTTATGTTCCTTAAATGTGGTATATATTTTGAATACTTTTTTAAAAAAATATTTTTATTTAGTTATTTGTTGCATCAAGTCTTAGTTGTAGCATGTGAGATCTTTCATTGCAGTGTGAGGACTCTCTAGTTGGGGCATGTGGGCTTGGTTGACGGCGGCATGTGAGATCTTAGGTCACTGACAAGGGATTGAACCTGCGTCCCATGCATTGCAAGGTGGATTCTTGACCACTGAACCACCAGAAAAGTCCCTGCTGAGTCACTTCAGTCGTGTCCGACTCTGTGCGACCCCATAGACGGAAGCCCACCAGGCTCTCCCGTCCCTGGGATTCTCCAGGCAAGAACACTGGAGTGGGTTGCCATTTCCTTCTCCAATGTGTGAAAGTGAAAAGTGAAAGTGAAGTCGCTCAGTCGTGTCCGACCCCCAGCGACCCCATGGACTGCAGCCCACCAGGCTCCTCCATCCATGGGATTTTCCAGGCAATAGTACTGGAGTGGCTTGCTGTTGCCTTCTCCGAGAAAAGTCCCTACATACTTTAATTATTAAGCACTGTTTGCAAAAAAATTGAAATCAAGCTCCCCTCTCTGCCACCACATTTTGGGGATTATCTGGCAGTAGTAATTTCAAATAAATATCTTAGCTATTTGATATTTGGACAGCTATTTGAAATTTGGACAGTTTTCTATTATGCTGTATTCACTGGAAATTATTTTTTTAAAATATAACATGCTTGAGGTTTAGTTTGTAGGCTTGAGAATTTTATGTATGTAGCCACTGCTGTCTTCATTTCTCACTAAGAAGGCATAATTGAAACTAGACTGTCACATTTGTTTGTATATAAAAGGAAAGTAGTTATTTGTGGGATAATCCATTGGGATTTCTACATAGTATGTGCCCTTTCCTTTTGCAAAGTAAAATGAAAAGTGGAGGAGGGGGGAATCTTACTGGAATCACAGACAGAGTAAATTTTCCTTTATTCATGAAACTTTTTCCTGTTTCACTCATTCTTTAATGCACAAACAAATGATTTTCTCTCTATTCAGTTCAGTCTACTTTCACAGGTGCAGATTACATCCTAGATACTATATAAGTCCAGGGGATAAAAGAGAGATTCCCTGTGCTGTACAGCAGCTTCCCACCAACCATCTATTTTACACACGCTAGTGTGTATGTATGTCAGCTGTACTCTCTCGGTTCATCCCACCCTCTCCTTCCCCCTCTGTCCACAAGTCCGTTCGCTATGTCCGTGTCTCTATTCCTGCCCCACAAATAGGTTCACATGTACCATTTGTCTAGATTCCACATGTGTGTGAGTGTGTGTGTGTGTATGTGTGTGGGTGTGTGAGTGTTAATATACGATATTTGTTTTTCTGACTCATTTGTGTAGCACAGGGACCTCAGCTCCATGCTCTGTGATGACATAGAGTGGTGGGAGAGAAGTTAACAGCGAGGGGATGTATGTATACATACATCTGATTCCGTTTGTGGTACAACAGAAACTAATACCACACTGTCAGGCAATTATGCTCCAAAAAAGGAAGACAGGAACAGATTTTTAGGGAAGTTTACACTATGATGAAGCACAAGTTGGAATCAAGATTGCCGGGAGAAATATCAATAACCTCAAATATGCGGATGACGCCACCCTTATGGCAGAAAATGAAGAAGAACTAAAGAGCCTCTTGATGAAAGTGAAAGAGGAGAGTGAAAAAGTTCGCTTGAAGCTCAACATTCAGAAAATGAAGATCATGGCATCTGGTCCCATCATTTCATGGCAAATAGATGGGGAAACAGTGGAAACAGTGACAGATTTTATTTTGGGGGGCTCCAAAATCACTGTAGATGGCAACTGCAGCCGTGAAGTTAAAAGACGCTTGCTCCTTGGAAGGAAAGTTATAACCAACCTGCTGCTGCTGCTGTGAAGTCCCTTCAGTTGTGTCCGACTCCTAGCAACCCCATGGAGCAGCCTACCAGGCCCCTCCGTCCATGGGATTTTCCAGCCAAGAGTACTGGAGTGGGTTGCCATTCCCTTCTCCGATGACCAACCTAGACAGCATATTAAAAAGCAGAGACATTACTTTGCCAATAAAGGTCCATCTGGTCAAGGCTATGGTTCTTCCAGTAGTCATGTATGGATGTGAGATTTGGACTATAAAATAAGCTGAGCACTGAAGAATTGATGCTTTTGAACTGTGGTGTTAGAGAAGACTCTTGAGAGTCCTTTGGACTGCAAGGAGATCCAACCAGTCCATCCTAAAGGAAATCAGTCCTGAATATTCATTGGAAGGACTGATGTTGAAGCTGAAGCACCAATACTTTGGCCACCTAATGTGAAGAGCTGACTCACTGGAAAAGACCCTGAAGGTGGGAGGAGAAGGGGACAACAGAGGATGAGATGGTTGGGTGGCATCACCGACTCAATGGACATGAATTTGAGCAAACTCCGGGAGCTGGTGATGGACAGGAAGGCCCGGCGTGCTGCAGTCCGTGGGGTTGCAAAGAGTCGGACACGACTGAGTGACTAAACTGAACTGACGCTATTAAGGAAAAGAGATTTCCTCCTTTCCCCTACTACTACTGCTGCTACTACTACACACACACCCACAGCACATAGTCAAATAGAGCCACTTACCTTCATAGGTCAATTCAGTGCAATGTGACATTTGCTGGGATCTACTTTTGAATTTCATCCTGTGATATATTCACTATGAGTACCCCTCCCCCTCCAACATTATCAGGTTTAGATAAACCAAATGTATACACTAATGAACTGACCATTCAAAAACTAGTTCCCGTTTAAGCATTCCTATTTCCATCATCCCAATTTCTGTTCCTGCCTTGCATCTGAATATCTTTTTCTTCATCTCTGTAGATTGGCACAAATAGTCAAAAATATCAAGGGATAAGATGCAAATAGATTGCAAACTGAAATTGAAAGTTAAAAAAAAAAGAGATGCCATTATATCATGAAGTTGAGGAAAGTGATACTGGAGAAATCCTACGATATATACCCACACAAATCCTATGATATATACAAACCCACACAAATGAGGATGTGACAGAATTAGACCTTTTTCAGTATCAGGATGACTGCTTCAAAAGAGAATATGAAGCATAAAACTGGTTAATGGAGGATTGTGGTAAAAAAAGAAAATGAAACCATCTTCAGAAATATGTTTGCAAAAATAACCTTTTTCATCACTGGGGTGCAAATGTAAAGAATATCATCATATCCCCTTACGAGTATACAGTGGAAGTGACAAATAGATTCAAGGGATTAGATCTGATAGAGTGCCTAAAACACTATAGACAGAGGTTCGTGACATTGTACAGGAGGCAGTGATCAAGACCTTCTCCAAGAAAAAGAAATGCAAAAAGGCAAAATATTTGTCTGAGGAGGCCTTACAGATAGCTGTAAAAAGAAGAGAAGCAAAAGGCAAAGGAGAATAGGAAAGATATACCCATCTGAATCCTAAATTCCAAAGAATAGCAAGGGAAAGAAAAAAAAAAATGCATTCCGAAAACAGAATGGGAAAGTCTAGAGATCTCTTCAAGAAAATGAGATATACCAAGGGAACATTTCATGCAAAGATGGGCAAAATAAAGGACAGAAATGGTATGGAGAATGGTATAACAGAAGTAGAAGATATTAAGAAGAGGTGGCAAGAATACACAGAAGAATTATATGAAAAAGATCTTCATGACTCAGAAAAACAAGATGGTGTGATCACTCACCTAGAGCCAGACATCCTGGAATGCAAATCAAGTGGGCCTAGGAAGCATCACTATGAACAAAACTAGTGGAAGGGATGGAATGCCAGTTGAGCTCTTTCATATCGTAAAAGATGATGCTGTGACAGTGCTGCACTCAATATGCCAGCAAATTTGGAAAACTCAGCAGTGGCCACAGGACTGGAAAAGGTCAGTTTTCATTCCAATCCCAAAGAAACGCCATGCCAAAGAATGTTCAAACTACTGCACAATTGCACTCATCTCACACGCTAGGAAAGTAATGCTCAAAATTCTCCAAGCCAGGCTTCAACTGTACATGAACCATGAACTTCCAGATGTTCAAGCTAGATTTAGGAAAGGCAGAGGAACCAGAGATCAAATTTCCAACACCCTTTGGATCACTGAAAAAGCAAGAGAATTCCAGAAAAACATCTACTTCTGCTTCATTGACTATGTCAAAGCCTTTGACTGTGTGGACCACAAAAAACTGTGGAAAATTCTTAAAGAGATGAAAATACCAGACCACTTGACCTGCCTCTTGAGAAATCTGAAGGTCAAGAAGCAACAGTCAGAACTGGACATGGAACAACAGGCTTGTTCCAAATTGGGAAATGAGTACGCCAAGTCTGTATATTGTCACCCTGCTTATTTAACTTATATACAGAGTACATCATGAGAAATTCTGGGCTGGATGAAGCACAGGCTGGAATCAAGATTGCTGGGAGAAACCTCAGTAACCTCAGATATGCAGATGACACCACACTTATTGCATAAAATGGAGAAGAACTAAAGAGCCTCTTGATAAAAGTGAAAGAGGAGAGTGAAAAAGTTGGCTTAAAGCTCAACATTCAGAAAACTAAGATCATGGCATCTGGTCCCATCATTTCATGGCAAATAGGTGGGGAAACAATGGAAACTATGATAGACTTTATTTTTGGGGGCTCCAAAATCACTGCAGATGGTGACTGTACCCATGAAATTAAAAGAGACTTTCTCCTTGGAAGAAAAGTTATGACCAACCTAGACAGCATATTAAAAAGCAGAGACATTACTTTGCCAACAAAAGTCCGTCTAGTCAAGGCTATGGTTTTTCCAGTAGTCATGTATGGATGTGAGATTTGGACTATAAAGAAAGCTGAGCGCTGAAGAATTGATGCTTTTGAACTGTGGTGTTGGAGAAGACTCTTGAGAGTCCCTTGGACTGCAAGGAGGTCCAACCAGTCCATTCTAAAGGAGATCAGTACTGAATATTCATTGGAAGGACTGATGCTGAAGCTGAAACTGCAATACTTTGGCCACCTGATGTGAAGAACTGATTGATTTGAAAAGACCCTGATGCTGGGAATGATTGAAGGCAGGAGGAGAAGGGGACGACAGAGGATGAGATGGTTGGATGGCATCACTGACTCAAGGAACTTGAGTTTGAGTTTCTCTAGGAGTTGGTGATGTACAGGGAAGCCTGGCATGCTGCAGTCTATGGGGTCGCAGAGAGTCAGACACGACTGAGCAACTGAACTGAACTGAATTTCATCAAAAAAATTACATGCCTTCTTTCCCCAAATCCAACATTCAATTAATTTTTTCATTCTAAGAACTAGGACCTATCTATAATATTGAATTTTTTAAATAATTTTTTGTGTTTCTAATTTGAAATTTTAATCAAGTCCTTTAAATATGACTTGTTATTCAATGTTGGTCTCTGTGTATTTTGATTACCCACTGCTGTGTAACAAACCATCCCCCCAAAACACAGGTTTTAAATAACAGCCGTTTGATTATCTTGCATAATCATAACCCTGTGGGTTAGCCAGACTGTGCTGGGTTGGCTACAGCTGGGCCAGCAGTCAGGTGGGATCTTAGCTGGGTTAGAAGTTTCAAGACAACTCATTCATCTGGTACCTTCCAGAGACAGCCACAAGGCTGAGCTCAGTGGGATGATGGGGTGGGGTAAGCCTCTTGCACTATATATGTAGCCTTAGGGTCTCTCCTTCTCCACACGAGAGGGTAGCCAGACTTCTTACATTGTAGCTCAAGATTTCCCAAATCACAAAAACAGAAGCTACTTCCAAAAATGTGAGTCCCCAACTGATATAGCATCATTACTGCCACATTCTGTTGGTTAAAGCCAATCTCAGACCAGCTCAGGTTGAGCCTAGAAACAGGCTGCACAAGTGTGTGAATATTGGAAAACACAGTTCACTGAAAGCCAGCTATGGAGACCAGCTAACACACAGTGTGCAGTGCCTTCATTTAAAGAGGCATTTCTGGGACCAGTTATCCGTGGATAATGATGACCTCCTGTAGCTGTAATCACTTCAGTCAGTCATTTCCAAAAGCCCAGTGAGTTGTGATGTCAATTCCAACAGTCAATCTGCTTTTAACAATCATGGGCCTCAAGTGAAGGAATTCCTTTATAAGCAAATTAGTCTCAGTTTGATTCATCAACTCCAATCTTATTGTTAGTGTTTTTTTTTTTAAGAGAGCAAGTTTAGGTTCATTTGCCTAAGGATACTCAGCAACTATTTGGAAAAGATACAGTTGGGCAAATAATAATAATAATTCGCGACATTTGTCTGGTGCTTTATAATTTACATAATGCTTTTGGGTACCATCTTATTTGCTTTTCGTTTCAAATATTAAGCAGTAGATCAGGCAGATCCACCACAGTTTTCAAGTGAGGAGACCAAAATATTAGCTCACTGTAAGCTTTAAAATTTTTCACAATTACACAGGTAGGAAACATTGGAGCCAGAACTTCAAGTTTGGGGTCCTTTCAAATCATCCATCCCTCCTAGCCTCCTGGAGAGTCCTCTCTTAAGCTGAACAGTAGATGAAACTGAAATTAATTAATTCTCTGTCTCTGACTCTCTCTCATGTATGTAAGTATTCACATGTATATAAAATGTACATTTTTTGGTTTTGGCAACAAGGTTTGTGGTATCTTACTTCCCCAGCCAGGGACTGAACCCAGGCTCATGTCAGTGACAAGTCCTAACCTCTAGACTTCCAGGGAACTCCCTAAAATGTACATTTGAAAAATCATTCTTAAAATACAGCCTTTATTCATAGAGAATGAATTGCACTGATATTTAATGAAGTTCATTCTTTCACTTTCTTATTATATGTATGCATGTTTGCATATATATCCACTCCAGTATTCTTGCCTGGAGAGTCCCATGGACAGAGAAGCCTGGCAGGCTACAGTCCATGGGGTAGTAAAGAGCTGGACATGGCTGAGTGGCTTAGCGCATGCATATCTATGTAAAACATACATTTTTTTAAATGTTACAAAATGTTTAAAAAAGTACTATCTTCATGGATAATGATCTCTAGAAAGTCAGTAATATCCATTTCAAGTTCAGGGCTATCACCAAAATATGGATGTCATCTAGAAGTCATCTAGTCAACCCCTTCATTTCACAGATGGGGAAACAGACTCAAGAGTGTGAAGTTATCTGCCCAAAGTCACACAGCTGTTTAGTGGCAGAGCCAAGAGCTTTGACACTAACCAAACTGTTCTTCCAATTAAATCAAGCCACCTCAAACACAGCCTCCCAGATGAAATTGTGTGAGGAATAGAGATGTTTTGTGGTTAAGACATTAATTTGCCAGGAATTAAAAGTAACACAAATTTTAAGACTCCTAATGACTAAATCCAGTTAAGGACCAGCTGTGCAATTTGCTCAAAATATTGCTGTTTCCAAGAGACAACCTAGTGCTGGGAATCCACAGAAGAAAAAAAAAAAATCCTCTATAATAAGCTGAGCACTAACTTCACCTCAGAAAGTTCATTACAAAGAAAAAGAAGTTCTAACTATTGCATCCAGTGTCCTATGTTTCACTTCCAAGAGTATATGTTAGCAAAATCAAAAAGTTTACATCAAACATTCTCAGCACTGAATGTGGAAACTTCTTCTGTGAATGAGAAGGGCTAAGATGAGTTAAGATCTTTGTTTTTCAAATGAAGAAAAACACGAAGATCCGTTCAGTTCTGCAGACAGCATTTTGCCAACATTGCACAACTATTATATTACAACAATAAGTACTAAGCAATATTGTATTTTGGCCTCAGTAGAAAGAACTACTTTTTTCCTCTCTTCCTCCCTCTCCCATACACCCCTCCTCTCTCCCTTTCTTATATTGTTGCTGTTCAGTTGCTAAGTTGTGTCCAACTCTTTGCGACCCCATGGACTGCAGGACACCAGGCTTCCCTGTCCTTCACTATCTCCTGGAGTTTGCTCAAACCCATGCCCCTTGAGTTGGTGATAGCATCCAACTATCTCATCCTCTGTTGCCCCCTTCTCCTGCTGCCTTCAATCCTTCCTAGCATCAGGGTCTTTTCCAGTTGAGGGGAATATATTTTCTATTTCTTGCCTAAACAGGTAATAGATTCAAGAAACCAGTGGTATGATTTATCATAGCTATAGTGTGTGTGACTTGAAGAGTTGACCAGTTAGCACATGTCTGACTAAATTAGAATCAATAAAGCTACAGGCTCTATCCCTTTAGTCAAGAGCCCCATGTAATTTCTGAGTTTAATAATCACGTGAATGATTTATCAGTTTAGAGGAACTGTTCGCATTAAGGAGCACAGGATCCGGAAGGGCGGAGCTGACCTAGAGAAGGGTCCCTTTGCCAAGCACACCCGTCTGTGACCAAATTTTTCTAGGAATGTCACACACCTTGGGTACATCTCTGCTGCCATCTTCATATCTGTTGTTTCAGATGTGGAAATATCTCCAATTTGTCTCTTTTACTTTCTTAGTCAAATAGAAAAAAGAAATTGGGGGATGAAACCCACCATTTTCCTTTGAATTCCAGATACAAGTTGCTCATTTGTATCCCTGTTTTTTTTTTTCCATTTCTATTTTTTGGCCTCACTGCACAGCATGTGGCATTGAACCTGTGCCCCCTGCAGTGGAAGCCCAGAGTCCCAACCCCTGGACCACCAAAGGAAGTCCATGGCTTTGTTTTATTTATGTCACAGTTTGAAGAGCTTACTGGGTCCGGTTACTGCTGTGCGTACTGAGGTTGTCAGATTTCTTTTTCTTTATTCAGGCATGGCTATTGATCTTTGGACAGCGTTTAATAGGAAAACTTATAAATCTCCACACAGTAGAGCCACTTAACCATAAATATTTGGGTAAGTGGACATGCAGTGACGTGTGTGAAGAGAGATTCCTTGTGTCACTATTGTTCAGCCACCCGACCGATGCTGTCTGAGAGGAGGTGTGTCAAAGGCTTGAACTTGCACATGATGGAAGTATTCAAACAAGCTTGAAAAAGTATTAGGTGATGTTCAAAATATTTTAGTCACAAATCAAATGTCAGCTGTAAGTGCAGTTTTTATGGAGCACTGCTGCTCTGTATGATGTCACCCATAAAAAATAGAAGTGCCCACACATTTCCATCAGACGGCACTTTTCTCTAAGGAGCCCATTTATTTGGGGGATTCTTTTATAGCATCAGCAAGGCCAGTGAGAAACTTTCATCTGCTGTACTTCTTTCTGCTTCTGCTGTCTCACCATCTCCATTGGTGTCAAGCTCAGACAAAGCCACTACCTCATTTTTTCCAGATTCTACCAACACCCCACTGGTCTCTGCAGGCACACTGGCCACCCTTCTGTCCATTCTCCACATAGTTGCCAGGTTATTCAGATCATATCTTCTCCCACAAAACTCTGAAATGATTTCCCTTTTTTTTTTTTTTAATCTGTTAGGGTTTGATTAGGGAAAGGAAACAACTCTAAGTGAGATGGACCAAGAGATTTATTCAGTCAGTTCAGTTCAGTTGCCCAGTCCTGTCTGACTCTTTGTGATCCCATGGACTACAGCACACGAGGCTTCCCTGTCCATCACCAATTCCCAGAGTTTGCTCAAACTCATGTCCATTGAGTCAGTGATGCCATCCAACCATTTCCATCTTTGTCGTCCCCTTCTGCTTTCAATCTTCCCCAGCATCAGGGTCTTTTCCAATGAGTCAGTTCTTCGCATCAGGTGGCCAAATATTCCAGTTTCAGCTTTAGCATCAGTCCTTCCAATGAATATTCAGGACTGATTTCTTTAAGATGGACTGGTTGGACCTCCTTGCAGTCCAAGGGACTCTCAAGAGTCTTCTCCAACACCACAGTTCAAAAGCATCAATTCTTCGGCGCTCAGCTTTATACTACAACTCTCACATCCATACATGACTACTGGAAAAACCATAGCTTTTGACTAGACCTTTGTTGGCAAAGTAATGTCTTTGCTTTTTAATATGCTGTCTAAGTTGGTCATAGCTTTTCTTTCAAGGAGGATGAGTCTTTTAATTTCATGGCTGAAGACACCATCTGCAGTGATTTTGGAGCCCAAAAAAATAAAGTCTGTCATGGTTTCTATTGTTTCCCCATCTATTTGCCATGAAGTGATGGGACCAGATGCCATAATCTTCGTTTCCTGAATGTTGAGTTTTAAACCAACTTTTTCACTCTCCTCTTTCACTTTCATCAAGAGGCTTTTGAGTTCCTCTTCACTTTCTGCCATAAGGGTGGTGTCATCTGCATATCTGAGGTTATTGATATTTCTCCCAGCAATCTTGATTCCAGCTTGTGCTTCATCCAGCCCAGAATTTCGCATGATGTACTCTGCATATAAGTTAAATAAGCAGGGTGACAATATACAGCCTTGACATACTCCTTTCCTGATTTGGAACAAGTCTATTGTTCCATGTCCAGTTCTGACTGTTGCTTCCTGACCTGCATACAGGTTTCTCAAGAGGCAGGTCAGGTGGTCTGGTATTCCCATCTCTTGAAGAATTTTTCACAGGTTGTTGTGATCCACACAGTCAAAGGTTTTGATATAGTCAATTAAGCAGAAATAGATGTTTTTCTGGAACTCTGTTGCTTTTTCAGTGATCCAAAGGGTGTTGGTAATTTGATCTCTGGTTCCTCTGCCTTTTCTAAATCTAGCTTGAACATCTGGAAGTTCATGGTTCATGTAGAGTTGAAGCAGCCTGGCTTGGAGAATTTTGAGCATTACTTTCCTAGCGTGTGAGATGAGTGCAAATGTGCAGTAGTTTGAGCATTCTTTGGCATGGCGTTTCTTTGGGATTGGAATGAAAACTGACCTTTTCCAGTCCTGTGGCCACTGCTGAGTTTTCCAAATTTGCTGGCATTATTGAGTGCAGCACTTTAACAGTATCATCTTTTAGGATTTCAATTAGCTCAACTGACATTCCATCACTTCCAGTAGCTTTGCTCATAGTGATGCTTCCTAAGGCCCACTTGACTTTGCATTTCAGGATGTCTGGCTCTAGGTGAGTGATCACACCATTGTGATTTTCTGGGGAATGAAGATCTTTTTTGTACAGTGCTTCTGTGTATTCTTGCCACTTCTTCTTAATATCTTCTGTTTCTTTCGGGTCCATACCATTTCTGTCCTTTATTGTGCCCATCTTTGCATGAAATGTTCCCTTGGTATCTCTAATTTTCTTGAAGAGATCTCTAGTCTTTCCCATTCTGTTGTTTTCCTTTATTTCTTTGCATTGATCACTGAGGAAGGCAGAGCTTAAAACTTAAAAAGTTGTTGAAGAAGTGAACTGAAAATCAATTCACCAAACATCAACTTTCCAATTTCACCATTGCTTCTAGAATTATAATTGTGTATCTCCAATTTAGTCTAGTACCTGGCACAGAAGACATAAGGGCAGTGCATTGCCATTAAAGAAATTCCACTCAGGCATATGTAAAATATTCAGAGTTCTAGAAGTCCTACTTTGAAATATGAAATATAACTGAAATGGATCTCACTCTAGGTAGACAGAAAATCTTAAGCATAATGACAAGGGTGAAAGCATGTGGCACAATTTCAATGAAACAAAACTAAATTGCTCCCAAACTACCAACTTACCTCCCAAGTCTAATAATTAGGCCTATTTACTCTATATTTTATAAAAGTTCATTGACGCATATATTTTCAAAGAAGACTGAGCCTACATATTGTCTCTAGTTTCCAGCTCAATGGTGTAGTGCCGTTCTCTGAGTCTGTTCTTTTTTTTTTTTTTTCTTTAATGTTCTATGCTCTTTTTATCTCTCTCTCTCTCTCTCGACTCCATACCCATTGGAAATGGTAGTGCTATTTCCTTTGACTGGGCTCTAATAGTAAGTGCAGCCTTTTCTCAGTCTCTCTGACTGTTCAGATTTCATATGTGAAGTACAAAAATCCTGTGGCAATTGTGTTTATAGCTCTGGCTAACCCTCTCCCCTCCCAGAGAAGGAAATGGCAACCCACTTCAGTATTCTTGCCTGGAGAATTCCATGGACAGAGGAGCCTGGCAGGCTACAGTCCATGGGGTCACAAGAATTGGAGACAACTTATCGACTAAACCACCACCACCAACAACAACCCTTTCCCCAGTACCTTCTGGGCAGGTGTATGCAGCGCTGACGTTTGCAAGTCTTCCGTAAAATGCCAGAAGCCTACTTTTTGTGTTGGGGCTGGGGTTGGGGCTGGAGGGATGCGGGGAGGTTGGGGGTGGTGCGGGGGGGTTGGGGGGGTGGGGAGATCACTCCTATTTGCACAGGTGTGCACTGCAGCTTTTATCGTGCACTTATTGTCTTCTGTGTTCTGTGCAGAAGGCCATTAATAGCCCCTTGCCTGCCGATTAAGAAGAGAACAAGTTCCAGGCTGAAAATAGACCCCAAAGTGCTGCCAGATAGAATCCCCATAGTTTCTGCACAGAAACTATGAAATCTACCTGCATACTTTAATCTCACTAAAACAGGGGTCCTCAACCCCTGGGCCATGGACCTGTACCAGCAGGGTTAGGAACCGGGCCACATATCAGGAGGTGAGCAGTGGGTGAGTAAGTGAAGTTTCTCTGCATTTACAGCCACTCCCCATCACTCGCATTACCAGTTGAGCTCCACCTCCTGTCAGATTAGCCTGTCAGCATTAGACTCTGGTAGCAGACCAAACCCTGCTGTGAACTATGCATGCAAAGCATCTAGGCTGAGGGCTCCTTATGAGAATCTAAGGCCTGATGATCTGATTCTGTGTTATGGTGTTGTATAATTATTTCATTATGTATCACAATGTAATAGTAACAGAAATAAAGTGCCCAATAAATGTAATGCACTTGAATCATCCCCAAACCATCCCTTCCACCTCACCACCCCACCCCTTCATCCATGGAAAAATTGTCTTCTGCAAAACCAGTCCCTGGTGCCAACAAGGATGGGGATCACTGCATTGAAAGACACATTCTAGCTTAAAGTGGTATTGAGTCTACTTTGTTCTTTAATCTTTTCTTATCTTTTAAGTATGGCTACATTGTATGTGATCATAGGAAGAACCAACTAGTTCTGCCTGAGAGTGTTAGAGGAATTTCCTGGAGGAGATGACATTTCTTAAGTGCTATTTTTTCATGAAGACTCACAGTTTGTGAGCTTGAAACTTACCAACATTGCTCTTTCAAATCTATATCAATTAAATATGTGGTTTGGCACTTTTCTAGTAAAAGCAACAGTGTTTTGTCAATTTATCCAAGTTTCTGGCCTCCAGAGATACTCCAGGAACACATCTGTAAGATCACCAGCTGGAAGGAGGGAAAGAGCCAATGAACCCATATGGAACGTTGAGTCTATTATTAAATGGTACTTTGATTCCATCAGCTGAAGGAACTAGCTCCAGTCACAAGGAATAAAGCATTGAACAGTGGGTTCTTGGACATCATCAGTGGAAAATATTGCCCTCTGTAGTGACTGGCAGCTACAGAGTGATTGTATAAATAGACAAACATCTTCTGTTATGACCGCCATGTGAAATATTTAGCTGTTGGAAGCCTGACTTGCAGAAGAGCATTCTCAAGCAAAAATTAATGGCCATGCTAGCCACAAGTCCTAAAGTTCTCTGTCAAACAGTCTAAATCAATCCTTTATGCATTGCACACAAATATATGTCAAACACTTGGATTCCAGATGATTGCAGTGGCTTGATATAAAGTGGCCCCATAACTCAGTATTACTCTTTCTCTATCTTTATTTTCACCTTGTCTTACATATGCGCTGTACCCATTACAAATTTGTCCTATACCCACTGCGCCCCCAAATGATAACTTTTTTTTTTATTGGAGGCTAATTATTTTACAGTATTATATTGGTTGGTTTTGCCATACATTGACATGAATCCACCTCGGGTGTATATGAGTTCCCCTTTCTGAACCCCCCCTCCCACTCTAAAAAGGAATAATGCAGGACATATATAAGAGTTTCCAAAGTCAGCATAACAAAGGTGCCAGACACTTGGACAGGTCGTTTTACCCGTGCTATATAATTTAATTTCATTCTAATGACAGCCTATGAAATGTGCACTGTTGCTGTAATTTACAGATGGGAAAACTGATGCTCAGAAAGTCACAAAGGACCATCCTCAAAGGGATGTGGTTTCCTGGCAAAGGGGGGAAACGGTTTCAGAATTTCATTTAAAGGAACAAAGTGAAAGAACAAATATTTAATGAAATATTTAAAGTAGTTAAACTCATTGGGACACAAAGTCAGTTAGTAGTTATCAGAGTCTTGGGGAAAGAGAAAATGGGGAATTATTGCTTAATGTTTACAGAGGTTTGGTCTGGAGTGATGAAAAAGTTTTGGAAACAGAAGCTGATGATGGTTGCAAAACATTGTGAATGTAATTAATGCCACTGAACTGTACATTTAAAAATTATGTTCCAGTGGTTAAGAATCCACCTTCCAATGCTGGAGATGTGGGTTCAATTCCTGTTTGGGGAGCTAAGATTGCAACTCAAGAGCTGCAACTAGAGAAGCTTGAGTGTACCGCAACTAGAGAAAAAGCCTACATGCCGCAATGAAGACTCCACACAGACAAATTAAAAAAACCCCACAAAACTGTTAAAATGGCAAATTGTATGCTATATATATTTTCTGCTTTCCAGGTGACTCAAATGGTAAAGAATCTACCTGCAATGCGGGAGACCTGGGTTTGATCCCTGGGTTCGATCCCTGGGTTGGGAAGATCCCCTGAAGGAGGGCTTGGCAATCCACTCCAGTATTCTTGCCAGGAGAATCCCTATGGACAGAGGAACCTGGCGAGCTACAGTCCATGGGGTCACAGAGAGTCCGACATGACCAAGTGACTAAGCACAGTAAAGGTGGCTCAGTGGTGAAGAATCCGACTGCCAATGTAGGAGACTGGAATTCATTCCCTGGGTCAGGAATATCCCCTGGAGAAGGAAATGGCAACCCACTCCAGTATTCTTGCCTAGGAAATCCCATGGATGGAGGAGCCTGGTGGGCTGTCGTCCATGTGATCGCAAGAGAGTCAGACATGACTTAGCAACTAAACAACAACATATATATTTTACTATAATAAAAAAAGATGGGAGAGGAGAAAAAAAAAAAGCAACAATGTGAGAGCTTCAAAGGACACTCCGTTTTACTCAGTTCCCAGTAGATTTTTTCTGCCATCCCTTGGATGTGTCTAGTTGATGCTCCAGTGGGACTCTGTCTCTGGCCGTGGCTTTGTCCTTGCCCGTGTACCTGCATCACTTTCAGGATATCCTTTCTTTTTTCCAAGTGAAACCCCTTCACTTATGAAATGAAAAGCTGTGGAATTGGGATCTTTGCTGTCACTGATAGAAACGTGGTGCAGATTTATTTGTGTTACAAATGAAAGTAAACAGAGGATAAACAGAGTGGCATTTGTTCTTTTTAGAGACAATTGATTTCCGTTTGAGAATGCACAGTTGCTTTCACTAAGCCTAAGAATTTTTGCTTTTAAGTATTTTTGAAGTGTATTTCTGACTGTGTGCTCTAGACAAAATAAAACACCTAGAATGGAGAGGTTTGTTTGTTTTTGTTTTTTCATTATTAGGCCTAGACATGCTCTTCCTAGCTGTTTTTGGGGGAATAATCTGTGAAATCGTCATAGTCAATTTTGCTGTATTCCTTTTTATATTTCCAGTTTTGACACAGTGGACCTGGCATCATGTGGCTAGTAAGTGAGTCATGGAATGATCAGTCATCACAATATATTTAATTTAGCTGAAAAATTACAAATGAAACAGTTCTGATATATGGCTACTTCTGATACAAGTTATTGATTATGAAATTTTTTTAATGGACATTATTGTTGAATTATCCAAGGAAGCATAGCTCTGACTAATGAGATAAAATTAAGCAAAAGAAAAATGTGAACTGAATATCAAGAAATAACTTCCAGTAGATGAGCCTGGGATTAAATCAGACAGAGAAGTCCCAGTGGAAGTGGTTGGGGGACATTTAACACCATGCATGTCACTTTGAGCTGCAGTGAACTTAAACAATTTATAAGCGACAGACTTTGGCAGGATGATGAGTGAGATCATATCTCTAGTTTCATTGAGTCTCTTACCCTGGTATACATTCACAGCCTCACATCCCCTATGGACAGAATTTATGTGTGTGTTAAATTTTCTGATTATCGTTTTCTTTTTTCCAGGAAACACTCTTTTTAGAGCATCGCCTGGTCCCATCAGAAATGTCTTCCTTAAGTGGGAAAGTTCAAACCGTCCTGGGCCTTGTGGAGCCTGGCACACTGGGTCGCACCCTGACCCACGAACATTTGACAATGACCTTCGACTGCTGTTACTACCCACCTCCTCCAAGCCACGAAGTTATCTCCAAGGAGCCTATTATAATGAAAAATTTATTTTGGATCCAGAAAAACCCTTATTCCCATAAAGAGAATCTGCAGCTGAATCAGGAGACGGAAGCCATCAAGGAAGAACTGTTGGATTTTAAAGCCAAAGGTGGAGGAGCTTTGGTGGAAAACACAACCACTGGGATCAGCCGAGACGTGCGGACCTTGAAGTGGCTTGCGGAAGAGACTGGTGTCCACATCATAGCTGGAGCTGGCTTTTATGTGGATGCGACTCACTCCTCAGAGACCAGAGCCATGTCAGTGGAGCAGGTATCAATAAAAGCCTTAATTTCTTGGACAATTGTTCTTGTTGTTCTTTAGTCTCTAAGTCATGTCCAACTCTTTTGCAACCCCATAGACTATAGCCCACCAGGCTCCTCTGTCCATGGGATTTCCCAGGCAAGGATACTGGAATGGGTTGCCATTTCCTTCTCCAGGGCATCTTCCCGAACCAGGGATCGAACCCTTGTCTCCTGCTTGGCAGATGGGTTCTTTACCACTGAGCCACCAGGGAAGCCCTTCTTGGACAATATTTGTGTGTAAATTCAGAACAGGTAGCCCTTCAGACCTTGGATTATCCCTACACGTCATCTACATTTGGAAATGTCATTGGCTCAGAGGAATGCTATGGAAATTTGCCAACTAGCAAAGACATCTGTCACTGGGACCTAAATTAGAAACATTTCATTTTACAAAGAAACAGTGTCCTGGAAGAAGATCTTAATGCATGGGTCACCGAAAAACCTGATATGTTCATACTTAGATTCACGTATATGATATCTGCTCAGTAGTGGTGGCACAGGCTTTGTGTAAACCTCAGCTTTCCATTGTAAGCTTCAGTTATGCAACCTCAGTTTTCTTTCTGGATTTTATAATGTAACCAGCAATAAAAATTCACTGTAGGGTGAAACTTGGCAGGCAGAGACTTGGCACTTTTGCAAATATGTTTCCTTCTCCTTTTACAAAACAAGAGGGGTAGAAGAAAATCCACTTTCCTGTTTTTGTTTAAATAGGATCTTAAGCAAGAATGGGCAGAAGGAAAAGTAAATCTTTCAGGGATTAAAGAGGAAGAATAAGCCACAAAGCTTTTTTGCATGTGTGTGTGTGCTCTTTCTATATATACACATAATACAAATGTATATGTTTTACATGTGTATGTATATATTCATGTGTATCTTCCATTATCTGTTTCATGGGCATAGAATGTCAGCTGCAGCCTTTGCAAAGAATCAGTTAATCTTTAAAATACTTTATATTTCAGATTTTTATCTGCATTTTTTCCAATCAGGCCTTTCTCTTTTTAATTGGTGTCTTATTTATTAATTTATTTTTGACCACACCGTGCAGCATGCAGGATCCTAGTTCCTTGACCAGGGATTGAATCCAGGCCCCCTGCATTCATGGACTGCCAGTCTGTGTATGTGCTCAGTCGTGTCCAACTCTTTGCCAACCCTTGAACTAAAGCCTGCCACGCTCCTCTGTCCATGGGATTCTCCAGGCAAGGATACTGGAGTAGGTTGCCATTTTCTATTCCAGGGGATTTTCCCAGGATTTGAACCCGAGTCTCTTGTATCTCCTGCATTGGCAGATGGATTCTTTACCACTGAACCACCAGGGAAGCCCAGGGACATACTCAAATATGTATATATTTTTTAATTGGTCCCTTTTTATACATTGATATTATTTGAAGACTATCCTGATATCAGGGTTTACACATTCTTCTAACCACACTTAGCAGTAAATATAAATAGGAACTCCCCCAAAATGTCATCTTAGAATTGTATGCTGTGAATTTGCTTTGCTGCATAGTGTAGCTTCCCTGGTGGCTCAGACGGTAAAGAATCTGCCTGACCCAGGTTCGATCACTGGGTCGGGAAAATTTCCTGAAGAAGGGAATGGCAATCCACTCCAGTATTCTTGCCTGGAGAACTCCATGAACAGAGGAATCTGGAGGACTATAGTCCATGGGTTGCAAAGAGTAGGACATGACTGAATGACTACACTTTCTTTTTCATAGTGTAAAGGGAACTGCCCAGGAGGCTCAATGGTAAAGAATCCACTTGCCAATACAGGAGACACAAGGTCAATCCCTGGGTCAGGAAGATCTCCTGGAGAAGGAAATGGCAATCCACTCCAGTATTTTCACCTGGGAAATCCCATGGATAGAGAAGCCTGACAGGCTACAGTCCATGGAGTCACAATGGGTGAGATACAACTTAGCAACTAAACAACAAAAACAGTAGAGCAAAGGACAGAATAAATAATAGAGAATTAAAGAATTACTTGCTATGGTTGACACAGACTCAAAGACAGTCTTTTTACATCCTACATGCCCCTGAGATTAAATTATGGATTTTTATCTCAATGAATAAATGAATGTACAATGTATGTACTCTTAAGTCACTTTTCCCCATGTAGCTTCCTAAATCCATGAATTTCTTTTTAAATAATCACAGTAAGATACTATTAAATCTTTGATTTAGAGTAACTTGTGTTTTTTGTGTTTTTTTTTAATTAAAAAATTGTTTAAATTTTCTTTGGAGTATATTAGATTACCAATGTTGTGTTAGTTTCAGGTGTCCAGCAAAGTGATTCAGTTATACATATACATGTATAACTTTTCAAATTCTTTTTTTTTTCCCCACACTGTGCAGCATATGTCATCTTCATTCCCCAACGAGGGATTGAACCCGGGCCACCTACATTGGGAGCAGAGTCTTAACCACTGCACTACTCTAAAATTCTTTTAGAGTAATTTGTTGAATTTGAGATTTTGCCGTAAAATGCCTTTCTCATTTGCCAATATTAACTGAATGAATGTTGAATAAATTTATACATTTTTAAAAGAATGAGTGACTCAATGAATAAATTCATTCACATACTGTATTGACTCTCTGTTGATGAAATCCAGTTTATAAATTTTCATTCTCACTCTTCCTTAGCTTACTCACGTCCTTGTTAATGAAATTCTCTGTGGAGCTGATGGAACCAGTATCAAATGTGGCGTTATTGGGGAAATTGGTTGCTCCTGGCCTCTGACTGACAGTGAAAGAAAGGTTCTGCAGGCAACAGCTCATGCCCAGACTCAGCTTGGCTGTCCTGTTATTATTCATCCCGGAAGGAATCAAAGTGCACCATTTCAGATAATCCGAGTGTTGCAAGAAGCTGGAGCAGACATCTCCAAAACAGTTATGTCACACCTCGATAGGTAAGCAGAACATCTACCAATTAATGTCAACCATCCCATGATTCATGGATGATCAAATAAATAGAATCATCAGATCAATGAAACACTAGAGAAAACTACTAACTACATGTTAGATAGTATTTAGAAAGTTTTACCATATACATTAATAAAAGTCACTAATGCCATTTTTGTGTCCCTACTCTGTGTCAGTACCCTAGATATTTTGCATAAGTCATTTCTTTTAATTTAGTTAATCCTTCATAACCCTTCATGGTAGGTATCACTGCGTTGCCTCAAGGTATGATGTCATAGTTGGTGTTAATACCAACTGCTTAGTGTTTACCAGTAGTTAGAGTGATGACTTTATCTGCAAATATAAAGGGAAGGCAAATTGGTTTCATTCTGAGAATAAAAACACACACATAAATGTTGAGGTTTGCTGTTGTGACTGATGGTTTGAATCATCAGAATTTTGGAAAATGCAATGCTAAAAAAACAATAGTAATATGTATATTATTTGGTGGTATTATATCATAGTTTCTTATGGTTCTGTAACAAATTATAAGAAACTGGGAGGCTTCAAACAATAGAAATGTATTCTCTGACAGCTCTGGAGGCCAGCAGTCTGAAATTAAGATGTTGGCAAGGCCATGCTTCCTCCAAGGACCTACAAGGAGGAGCCTTCTTTGCTGTTTTCACCGTCGGGTGGTTCCAGGCTTTCTTTGGCTTATAGCTGCCTAAATTCAGTTTCTGCTCTGTCTTCAGATGGCTTCCCAAGCCGGTCTGTGTTTCCTCTTTTGTTTCTTATGAGGACATCCGTCATTAGCCTTACTGCCCACCCAGATCATCCAGAATGACCTCATCTCAAAATCGTCAACTTAATTACATCTGAAAAGACCCTCTTTCCAAATAGGGTCACTTTCAAAGATTCAGAGAGTTGCAATATGGACATGTCTTTTTGAGGTCTACCACTCAGCCTCCTCATATTATATTAGATGTGTCAGTTCAGTTCATTTGCTCAGTCGGGTCCGACTCTTTGCGACCCCATGAATCACAGCACGCCGGACCTCCCTGTCCGTCACCAAATCCTGGAGTTCACTCAAACTCACCTCCATCGAGTCAGTGATGCCATCCAGCCATCTCATTCTCTGTCGTCCCCTTCTCCTCCTGCCCCCAACCCCTCCCAGCATCAGAGTCTTTTCCAGTGAGTCAACTCTTTGCATGAGGTAGCCAAAGTATTGGAGCTTCAGCTTTAGCATCAGTCCTTCCAATGAACACCCAGGACTGATCTCCTTTAGAATGGACTGGTTGGATCTCCTTGTAAGGTCAGTAAAATAACTGACTGTATAAACAGACATTAGCTACAGTTATCGGAATGAAAAAGTCCAACAATGTTGCAAAGGCTAGACACTGGTCCTTACACTGAATTGATGAAGGAATTAACATAGTACCAATGAGACTAATAATACATTACAATTACTTCTATCTTGCAAAGTGGAATAAAGCCATGTTAGCAGACTGATAAATCCTGATCATGACACCTGACAGTCTGCTATTTAATAAATTAATGTTCCTATGGAATGTATTAGCAAAATGCTTCATCTTGATAAAAGCACTGTAAAATCTTGTGCAGAAAAAGTATTAAACATGTTACAGTTGTGGCAGAACAGAGAAGCCAGTGTTAATGGGAAAACTGAGGGACATCGAAGTAAAGGCAGTTGTTCTGGCAGCTGGTATCCAGACCAATACTTGGCGATCTTCAGGAATCTTCTGGTCGTACTGATAAAGTACAAGGATGCTTCTCAATAATGGTCATTGAGGTAATACATCACAGTGTGAAGAATAGAATCTTTGGACCCAGAGACACCTTCTTTTAAATCTGAGGTCTTGGGTAGCTTCATTTGAATTGAAATAATGTATTTTTTAATCATATTTTTTATGATTTTGAATATATATAGCACATTTAATCAATAAGATGATTTTTAATTCTTTTTAAACAGTGTGAAATATATCAGACATGCAAAAGTGTATAGATAATATATATTTTTAAAATTTAAAAATTTTATTAGGTTCTTGAAAACATTGTGTTCTGCTGTTATCATAGAAATGCTCTCTATATATCCATCAGACTACAGTTGTTAATGGTGGTGTTCAAATATTCTACATTTCTACTGATTTTTTTATTTCTCAATCTATTGGTTACCATGAGAAGTATGTTAAAATCCATCATGGTGGATTTTTAGTTTCTGATTGTACATATTTCAATTTTTGCATCATATATTTTGAAGTTATGTTATCACATGCATACAAATTATTATTTTTCCTGGTGAAGTGAAATATATCAACATGTATTGAGCTGCTCTACATTGTAATGTGAATACTAGGGGGGTTTTTTGGTTTTAAAAGCTATTTTAGACAGTGTTAATGTGCCTATACCAATCTTTACATGTTTGTCTTTATAGTTTATGTGTGTCTTATGTAAAAAGCATATGGCTGGGTTTGGAGTTTTACCCAGCCATATTTTTTTTATATGGTAAACCCAATTTTTTACATTCACTATGTTTACTGATTTTTTTGTTGTAGTTACTGTTAAAATTTCTTGATTTATTTTTATTGTTTCATTTTCATCTCCATATTCTATTTTCCCTTCTTTGGAAGGTATGTATACTATTTATATTCTATTAGTGATTACAGTAGAAAATGCAACATATATATTTAACGCATAGAATTTTAAAAGTTTTGAATACAGTAAATATTTTTACCTTCCTTCCTTCCTAGTAATACAATGACTTTAAAATCCTTCAGCCTCAATTATAATCTAAGTTATAGGCTAAATTTTTCAGGATGTGGGGTCTACTTGATTTTTTAAAACCCAGTGATTAGATATTATTTTGTTATTAAAAACATGGTCAGTGTATTTTTAGATTAATGTTTTTGCTTTTTTCCTTTGCTTACCATTTTTTTCCTCACATCAGATCTTTATCCTTGAAATATTACTTATTTCCTGAGGTACATCATTTGAGGTTCCTTTACTGAGGGTCTGTTTTGGTTATAAATACTTAGGTTTCATGTGTCTGAAAATGACTTTATTCCTTTATTCATAAGGAATGATTTAATATAATAGATAATTTATAATAATGAATTAGAATGGATAATTCTATTTAAAAGTTATTCTCCCTAAGTCCTTTAAAGATATTCCATTTTCAACTGACATGTATTGTTGCTATTATATCAGCTTTAAGTAATTGTGTTTCCTTTTAAGTTATCTGTCCTTTTCAGATTACTTGTAGCATCTTTGTCACCTGTTCTGTATTTTTCCCTATGAGCTAGCTCAGTGTGAATTTCTTTTTTATTTTGTTGCTTGGAATTCCTGGGGAGGAAGGTATTTTCCATTGTTTCTGAAAAACTTCAGCCATTGTCTCTTCAAATATTGCTTTCTATTTCCTTATTATTTGCATTGTAAACTGTAAGTTGATACATGTAGGATCTTAATACCTGTCCTGAATTATCCATGTGTGTCTTTGAGCTGTAATTTCTTCATTCTCATCTTCCTATTTACTACTTCTCTCTCCAGTGGAATCAATCTGCGGCTTAGTCCATCAGTTTGGTTTATAATATTAAGAACTATAGATTTTTTCTTCTATAAGTTCCATTTGGTTACTGTTCAATTCTTCTTGGTTAATTTCAATAATTTATTTTTCCTTCATCGTATTTTCAGCTTCATCTTTTAAAAATTATCAAAAATACAATCTTAACTTTGTAGTCAATAAACCTAATTTCCACTGTCTTTTTACTCTGACTTTATAGTTCATTTTGGCCCTCATTCATTATTTCCTTGTAAAATATTACTGTGATCTTAGATTGCTTGGAAATTATTCTGAGTCCCAGGTTAGAGGGTATTTTCCTGTTTTTTTGTTTTGTTTGTTTCTTATAGGTAGTTAGGGGGCATTACTAACTTGAGACTACTTTAAACTCAATTTTTAAAAATTATAAACCAATTTTTACTGTGGTAAAATACATACTGCTGAAGAATTGATGCTTCTGAACTGTGGTGTTAGAGAACTCTTGAGAGTCCCTTGGACTGCAAGGAGATCCAACCAGTCCATCCTAAAGGAAATCAGTCCTGAATATTCATTGGAAGGACTGATGCTGAAGTTGAAACTCCAATACTTTGGCCACCTGATGTGAAGAACTAACTCATTAGAAAAGACCCTGATGCTGGGAAAGATTGAAGGCAGGAAGAGAAGGGGACAACAGAGGATGAGATGGTTGGGTGGTATCACCAACTCAATGGACATGAGTAAACTCCAGAAGTTGGCAATGGACAGGGAGGCCTGGCATGCTTCATGTCCATGGGGTTGCAAAGAGTCGGACATGACTGAGTGACCAAAATGAACTTAAAATACATATAACATAAAATTTACCACCTTAACCATTTTGAAGTGTCAAGTTCGGTTGTTTTTGGTACATTCACATTGTTTGGCAACTAATCTCTAGAACTCTCTTCATCTTGCACAACCAAAACTCTATGCCCATGAAACAACAATATCCCCTCTCCCCTCCCCTCACCCCACCCCCAGTCCATGGCAACCACCATTCTACTGTCTCTATGAATGTGACTACCGCAGGCATCTCATATATGTAGAATTGTACCGTATTTGTCTTTTTGTGACAGCTTAAATGTTTGAGGGTTTTAGAACCACACAGATGCTGTGAATTTTGGCCCCTAAATTCAGTAAGAACAGGTTTGTGGTTATTGATTCTCGTGGAAGACTCTTCCTGACTACCTTCATTCCACCAGAAGACAAGACTGAGGAAGAAATAAAATCTCTAAAGACTCCTTCTGTGGGCCAGGTTTTTACTGAGTCCACCCACATGGGTGTTTTTTGGGGGAGTGAAAGGAGTACTCCCTTTATGTGCTGGTGGAGGCTTTATCTCTGATTTATCTTTGTTCAGCCCCAGCACTTTCTCACTTCACCTTTTAAAACCCTCCAGGTAACAGAAAAACAGCAATTTGATTAAAAAATGGGCAGAAGATCTGAATATATATTTCTCCAAAGAAGACATAGAGATGATGAACAGGCACATGAAAAGATGCTCAATATCATTAATCATCAGGCAAATTAAACCACAGTGAGATGTCATCTCACACCTGTCAGAATGGCCATCATCAAAAAGAACACAAATAACAAACATTGGCAAGGATGTGGAGACAAGGAAACCTTTGTACAGTGTTGGTGGGAGTGTAAGTTGGTACAGTCACATGGAAAACAGTATGAAGGTTTCTCAGAAAACTAAAGATAGACGTAGTATGTGACCCAGAAATTTCACTCCTGGATATAAAGCCCCAAAAGCCAAAAACAATGATTCGAAAAGACACATGCACCCCCAGTGCTCACAGTAGCATCATCTACAATTGACAAGATATGGACGTAACCTCAGTGCCCATCAACAGATGACTGGATAAACAAGAAGTGATATACAGTACTCCATTATATATAATGGAATACTACTCAGCCATAAAAAGGAATGAAATTTTGCCATTTGCAACTACATGGATAGATAGTGTACAACTAGAGAAAGACAAACACTATATGATATCACTTATGTGTGGAATCTAAAAAAATACAACAAACATGAATATAACAAAAAAGAAGTAAGCTCACAGATAAAGAAAACAAACTAGTGGTTACCAGTGGGGAGGGGGTAGGGGGAGGGACAAGGTAGCAGAAGGGGATTAAGAGGTATAAAGTGAAAGTGAAGTGAAGTTGCTTAGTCATGTCTGACTCTGCGACCCCATGGACTGTAGCTTACCAGGCTCCTCAGTCCATGGGATTCTCCAGGCAAGAATACTGGAGTGGGTTGCCATTTCCTTCTCCAAGAGGTATAAACTACTATGTATAAAATAAATAAGCCACAATGATAGTCTATACCACACAGGGAATATAGTCAATATTTTATAACTAATAAATGGAATACAAGCTTTAAAAGTTGTGAATCACTATGTTGTACACTAGAAAGTTACATAATAGTATACATCCCAAATGGCAGCTCTGGGTCACCCCTACACCTCATTTCTCTGCTCTCTCTTTTGTTTCTGCCCCCCCCCCCCCGCCCCGAGCAAGTCTTTTGCTTTCCTACCAGCTCAGATAGGCATTTTAAAATATGATCTTTTGACCCCTTTCATTTTATTAATTATTTTACATGTACTCTGCTTGGAAGTTTTCCTGTGAATGTTCAGCCTGCCCTACTGCTTAAACTGGCTCCAGCTAATTCTTAAAGAATCTATCTGTTTACAGCTAGACATGTAAGCAAGTTATAAAATGATGCTTGCTCAGTTGCTCAGTCATGCCTGACTCTTTGCAATGCCATGGACTATAGCCCATCAGGTTCTTCTGTCCATGGGATTGCCCAGGTAAGAAGAGTGAGTTGCCATTCCCTTCTCCAAGCCAGAAATTCAACTCACGTCTCCTGCATTGGCAGACAGATTCTTTACCACTGAGCCATCAGGGAAGCCCTAGAAAATGATGCTTGGCCTTAATAAAACATAACCTTTCACTGGAAATTGTGAGATAAACCTTAACTTCTAAAACAGTAGGACTTCTCTGTTCAGAAAATCAAATCATACCCTTGATCAGGGAACTAAGATCCTACATGCCATGCAGCCAAAAGTTTTAAAAAATAATTAAATTAAATTAAATTGAATCTTTAAAAATATTTTAATAAATCAAAAAATATATAAATATATATATGCATACATATATATGCATGTATATATATATCTGTTTATTTTTTGCTCGTAAAATCAACATGTATAGGTATACATATATGTGTACACACACTTGTATACGTATTTTCTTTTGAACGATAAAGCTACACTATCTCAGTTTCATTGACTGCCATTTCATTGCCTCTTTTAAAAATGGCCTGGGATGGAAAGTAGAGCTTGACCTGACATCAGCCAAACTCAGAGCATCCTAGAAAATCCTGAGACCAATCTGAGAACAGTCACCCACCCATTCTGTAACCATACAGGGATGATTCAGGGTTCCAGTGTCTAAAAACACAGTACTGTACCTATAAGTATGAATATTTCAGAGCACAGGCAAATTAGGGGAAATGGCCTCACAAAAAGGAGTGTACTGGGAAAAACAAACCAAATAAAGTAACAGAAGAAAAAATCCAGGGGGACAGAGGCAGGCACTTTAGCTTTTTGATGTGAGTGTTCACAGCAAGACAGTTGCCAGGCTAACGTTTGACTAGGTCATCTTTTCACAGACTCTCCGAGGTCCACTGGGCTGCACACACAGTCTGATATGTATTGAAAGGGCAAGGACTTCAGCTTCTATAATGGGGACACATCACAAAAGAACATGTATTTTGTGTAACAAAATGCACAGACAACACACACAAAAAGAAGAGAATCCTCAAAACAAGCCTTCCAGGAAAACAACAACAGAAATTTTGGGGCATAAAGGAGAAGGTTCTGAACCCACAGGCTGTTGTGGTTGCCGGTAGCAAGTTAAGATGCTGGCTCTGTCCTGTGACCCTTTTTTAGACACTTGGCTTTCTAGCTTTTTACAGACTTTCAATCCCCATAAAACTGTTCATTCCTCTCTTCAAAGGTAGGATTTCTGTCATTTGAGAATACAAAATACAATTACTTCTGAGTACTTAATGATAGGGAAATATAAGTAAATAAATGATATATGATAAAAAATAAAATACTTCAGGGTGTCCATAATCTATTAAAGCAATAAATATTTTTGAAGATATGTAACTCTTCACTCACATTCAGATATAAGGCATTTTATCTTAAAATACATGCACATAACATAAAACAGCAACAACAAAACTGTGATAGCCCTAGCCAAAAGAAGCAGTTGGGACCCTGAGAGGGAAGGGTTAATGAATGGCCATCACCTTAGGACACTCTAAACCACACTGTTGTCACGTGACCATTTGTGACCTGCTTCAGGTCATTTGCCTGGAGACAACAGCCTGACAAGATAAATCTGCTTCTGTGTCTAGTCCCCTCCCCTAACCATCTGTTCTCTTTAGGAAATGCAGGCTGGTGGAAGTGCCCAGGAACGCAGCGGGTGTAACCCTAGGGAACATCACAGGGGGGTGCCCGTGACAGTTACAGCCACCCAAAGTCAACATTTGTCAGAAAATAACACTAGCACTTCCGTAGCACTTCCGTTCGTGTTGCTGTCTGGGTTTTTAATCCACAAAGGCTTTGTGCCTTTTAATCACTTACTAAAACTTGACTATCTGTTCAAACTCCAGCCACATTTTCAGGTGGCATGTCATCATAGCCCTGCCTCTGGGCCTGGTCTAATACAGAATATATGTGATGGAAGAAGACAACCCAGGGAGAGTCTTGTTGCCACCTGCCTCCAAGGAAGTTTGATCTGCCCTGGACTATAGAGTAGCTGTAGGTATTTTTATGACAATAAAATTCTTTCATTACCAAGGAAGGTGGGGTAGAGAGACATCATTGGAAGGTATTTGGGCACTAGCTATTTACTGATCAAACTCCAAGCCCCCGGGAGGGCAACAGACAGGTGCTGTGCCTCAGTCTTTTTCTACTTAATTATGTATTTAACAAAACAGAGGGCTTTGATGGAAACCCAGAGCCTAGAGTTTGATTAGGGGCAGTGATAATTAAGTGCAGGAACATGGCACATCTCTCTGAAAATTTCTCCCCATGGAAGGCAGAGGAATTTTACCTGAGGGTTTCTGAAAGAGAAGGCAGAGCACAGGGGATGGACTATCAACACGTTATTCTTTTTAGCCCTGATATATATGGTGATGGACAGGGAGGCCTGGCGTGCTGTGATTCATGGGGTCGCGGAGAGTCGGACACGACTGAGCGACTGAACTGAACTGATTCATGCCAAATTTACCCACCTCTTTAAAGGATGCAATTTTGATACATTTTTTCATGCTGTTAATTAGATGAAGTAATGGAATGAAGAATAATCTCATTTATTCTTTCATTCACCAAATATTTGTTAAGTGTCTAAGTGCCATATATCAGACACTAGGATGTAGCAAGGAGCAAGACCCACTTTCTGGCTTCAACATGAGTGTTCCATTATAATTATGGTGGCTTAACCTTAAGGGTGTTTGTGTAAAGCCACTCCAAAATAATCATTTGGGATCCTTAGAACTGCATCCTTTTAATTCCTATGAATACTACTGAATTAATGTGAAACCATTCAAAAATAATTTCAGGCAGAAATTTAGCAAACTTAAACTTGACCAAAATATTTTAATATATGTAAATAGAATGGAAATACTTTAAAAAAAACTATTGGAATGTCTTGCACGTGAAATGGTTTATAACATTTAGAATTCTCTGTATACAGTGCTGTGTTTCTTAATAGTTTATTGTTAGGACTATGCTTATGCATGCATTATGTATGAAATGTATGTGGGGACAGGAATGAGTATGCATTGTAGAGTATATGCAACTTATTTAGTCAAATTGGCTCAGATCTAACTACTGAATGAGAAATGCAGGCACTTTCCTGGTAGTCCAGTGGTTACGAATCCACCTTGTAATGCAGGGGACATAGGTTCAATCCCTCTTGAGGGAACTGAGATCCCACATGCTGCAGGGCAACTAAGCCCGTGCACCACAACTGGAGAATCCGTGCACCACAATGAAAGATCCCAGAGATGCAACAAAGATCCCCTGTGCCAAAACTAAGACCTGATGCAGTCAAATATTTTTAAAAGCCAAAAACAAACAAGCAAAAAAATTAATCAGGAACAAAGTAAGGGCCTGATAAGCATGTGAGAATTTTTAAAAGCAAATATTTACTAATGACACTGCTTCTTTCCCATTTCCTAATGTCCACTGACATTTCTTCTGTTACCACTATTGCAGACAATAGAAAAATATAAGAAAAACTAGATGCTTTTAAACATGTCATCATGGCTACTGTATAAACTTAGTTATTTCTTCAGTTAAATTTTACATAAGAATCTACATTGCAACCTGCAGAATGGGAGAAAATATTTGCAAATGAATCAAACAACAAGGGATTAATTTCCAAAATATACAAACAGCTGCTGCTGCTAAGTCGCTTCAGTCATGTCCGACTCTGTGGGACCCTATATACGGCAGCCCACCAGGCTCCCCCGTCCCTGGGATTCTCCAGGCAAGAACACTGGAGTGGGTTGCCATTTCCTTCTCCAATGCGTGAAAGTGAAAAGTGAAAGTGAAATAGCTCAGTCGTCTCTGACTCCCAGCGACCCCAGGGACTGCAGCCTGCCAGGCTCCTCCGTCCATGGGATTTTCCAGGCAGGAGTACTGGAGTGGGGTGCCATTGCCTTCTCCAACAAACAGCTAATGCAGCTCAATTAAAAAAAAAAATCAAAAATGGACGGAAGATCTAAATAGACACTACTCCAAGGAAGACTCTTGGATGGCTAAGAGGCATATGAAAAGATGTTCAGCATCACTACTTATTAGAGAAACTCAAATCAAAACGACAATGAGGTATCACCTCACACCAATCAGAAAGGCTATCATCAAGTTGGGAAGGACAGTTGAGAAAGTAGCATTACATAAATACACAGTGCTGTGCTTAGTCACTCAGTCATGTCCGACTTTTTTCAACCCATGGACTGCAGTCCACCAGGCTCCTCTGTCCATAGGAATTCTCCAGGCAAGAATACTGGAGAGGGCTGCCATGCCCTCCTCCAGGGGATCTTCCCAACCCAGGGACTGAACCCAGGTCTTCCTCACTGCAGGCAGATTCTTTACCAGCTGAGCTACCTGGGAAGCCCTATATATACACTATCATGTGTAAAACAGCTAGCTAGTAGGAAGCTGCTATATAACCCAGGGAGCTCAGCATGATGCTCTGTGATAACCTAGATGGGTGGGGTGGTGGAGGTGGGGGGAGGCTCAAGAGGGGAGTGTATGAGTGTATATATATATATATGGCTGATCTGCATTGTTGTATAGCAGAAACCAACACAACATTGTAAAGCAATCATCCTCCAATTAAAAAAGAAAAGGAAAAAATCTCTTCAAACAACAAATGCTGGAAAGGGTGTGGAGAAAAGGGAAACCTCCTACACTGTTGATGGGAATATAAGTGGATACAACCATTATGGAGAAAAATATGGAGGTTCCTTAAAAGCTAAAAATAAAGCTACCATATGATCCAGAAATTCCAATCCTGGGCATATATATATATAAAAAAATCATAATTCAAAAAGATACATGTATCCCAGTGTTCATTACAGCACTATTTACAATAGCCAGGATATGGAAGCAACCTAGATACCCACTGACAGAGGAATGGATAAACAAGATGTGACACATATTTTCAATGGAATATTACTAAGCCGTAAAAACAAACAAAATAATGCCATTTGCAGTAACATGGATGGACCTAACAATCTCTGTCTCAGAGAAAGACAAATATCATATGATATCACTTATATGTGGAATCTAAAAAAAATGGTAAAAATGAACTTATTACAAAATAGAAGTGGAATCACAGACATATAAAGCAAATATATGGTTATCAGGGGTGAAAGGAGGGAAGGGATAAATTGGGAGATTGGGATTGACATATGCACACCACTATATAACTATATATAAAATAGATAGCTAAAAAGAACCAAGTGTATAGTACAGGGAACGCTACTCAATACTATGTAATGACCTGTACGGGAAAAGAATCTAAAAAAGAGTGGATATTTTATATGTATAACTGATTTGCTTTGCTGTATAGTAGAAACTAACACTATATTGTCAAATCAACTATATCCCAATAAAATTTTTTAAGAAATCTACATTTGTTTGTAGAGAGTACTCAGTGAGACAGAAACACACACAAAACATGGGCACATTTCAGTGTGATGTTGTGTAGTGACACTGGCCACAGCTATCCCTTCACGAATGCAGTGCATATTCTATGCGTCTGGGACAATGCAGAAAGAGAGGGTGCTGGGGACACAGTGTCTGATCCTATGTCTGACAACAGCACTTACTTTCTGAGTGACCTTGAGCAAGTCACTGAAGCCTCCGAGTCTTTTACTCATCTGTCAAAAGGGGTTAAGAAAAATTATTTTTTAACCCTTAAAGTGTTAGACAAATTTCCCCAAGTATTGCTTGTCATAGTTTGCCTTTTACTATTTAAGAGAAGTAAAGTAAAAAGACCTATTTAAAAAGAAATAGAAAATCCAGATAAATATTGGACAAACTGAAATGGAGCAAAACTACTTCAGTTCAGTTCAGTTCAGTCGCTCAGTTGTGTCCAACTCTCTGCGACCCCATGAATCACAGCACGCCAGGTCTCCCTGTCCATCACCAACTCCCGGAGTTCACTCAAACCCACCTCCATCGAGTCGGTGATGCCATCCAGCCATCTCATTCTCTGTCATCCCCTTCTCCTCCTGCCCCCAATCCCTCCCAGCATCAGAATCTTTTCTAGTGAGTCAACTCTTCTTATTATACCTAAAAGTGCTGAATAAAATATAATTAATTAACTTATTCTGGTAATTGGTATGTGTTAATTATCCCCAGTTGCACTCTTTAACACAGACACTTGGGCGAATCAGCCCAATGTCAACAGCAAATGAAGACACTGGTCCCGTCTTCTCGCCAACACATTATAGCCACCAAAACCTCCCACAAGTAATATTTTCTTCTAAAGCCATTTTTCATGACTCTGACACCATTCCCAAGAAATGTGACATTTTAACAAATAGGATTGCCATGTCTATGAGATTTATCTTCACTCTCCTCAATACCATCATTCCATGAACTATGTATCGCTTTACATGAAAAACGCAACCTCTTTTGTGCTCTGTGGCAGCTGCAAAGTTCATATGGTAAAAAGCTCTTCCTAGGGTGGATAAACTGTGAAATGCATTTTAAAATGAAGTTTTAATTACGTTTTGCAATTCAGAGCCAACTTCTGGGTTTAGTGTAATTTAAACAAGGGTTTTTCTCTCTTGCAGCCATCTGTTCCTTTTCCTTAAGCTTACACTTATGTCATAATATTGAAAATGTGACGTCATTCTCTCCTATGACGTCATTAAACATCTCTGTAGGATAATGGGCCCAAGCTGACAATTGAATCATGTGTGTTCAAATATATAGATAATGGGGAATATGCAAAATAAATACATGGCAATCTAAATTATTTCTCTATTGCTTTTTATTCCCAGTTACTCTCCATAGTTGAGAAGCGTAAAAGTAATCCTTTATCAAAAAAAGAATTCTCTAAAGAAAGAAGAATCTTTAAAATACCTACATGTATGTGAATAAACTAGTATATTAATGTGAATGCACCATGTGAATTGATGGTTTTGAGTTTGTGTGAAACCAAAGTTCCCAGTAAATATTTACTTGAAGTAAGAAATTATACTTTCTAGCTATAGACAATGTTTAGACATTGTTGAGGGAATAGTCTTACATTTAAAACTTACACCATTCTATTCAGTTTCTGTTTTTGACATTAAAAATAAATTAATTGAAATTCATCAATTAAGAATTTTTCAGATTTTGTAATTAAGCTGTAATTGCCACTAGAAATATAGGAATACATGTGACTAATGTTGTAGAATTATATTAACAATGAATTTATTATAGTACTTTATATATTAATTTCTTTTATATATTATTATAAAATATATAATATATATATTATATATTATATTTAAAAATATTTTAGTTATTAAATCAATAGTTCTAGGTGAGTTTAATAATTCTTTTAAGTAGCTGTTGAAGAACTCTCATAAAATTGTAAAGAATCCAACAAGGTATGATCTGCATAAATATTCATTGGTTTTAAATTAAAAAATTCAGTGATGAGGGAGACAGAATTTTCGGGGACATTTCTTTCATTGTAAACAATTTTTATAATCACCAGTCATTGAAATTCAACATTGTTTTAAATAAATCAGTTGTCTATAAGCATCCCCTTATTATTGTATTTTTAAATTAAATAAAATTTTAATTACTTGGTCAAGTTCATAGGTTTTGGCACTGAATATATTCTGTGTTTCTGGATGTGTCAGGCTCTGAACTCAAGTCTCAAAATAGACCAACACACAGTGCTTACCCTCCAGGCCCAGGAAGTCACAGGTTGGATGGCTGATGAATCCCAAAAAAGTCACTGCACAATAAAATGGAAAGTGCACTAGCCTAGGAGCTAGAATTCCTGGATTCCTGATCAGTTAAGAGACCCAAGCTTTGGTTTCTTCATTTCTGCATTCGTGTTAATATCCAGCATCTGTATTTCACCAGTTCATTATGAGTTTCAGAACCTGCCCTTTCCATGTTCTTGGTAGCATTTAATGATGCCAACATCTAATGAAGTGCCCACAGCAGGCCCTGGTTTCTCCTCCACCTCTGTCATGATGGGGACCAAGTCCCATCACTTTACTCTTCCTTCTTGCCCTCTTCTGGTCTATGACAGCATGATTCACCCAGATGCTAACCTAAATTCCCCTTCCCTTTGCACCCCCACAAAATAACTGTCTACCCCACTAAGATCTCCAAATACAGCCCCTCCTATCCATTCTTCTGTTGTTATCTTAATTCAGATCTTCATTTGTCCCCTAAACCACTGTAATTATCTCCAAACAGGATATCACTGTCTTAGTTTTGCTCCCTAATCTAGCCTCCATGTTGCTACCATTTGAATCTTTCCAAACACAAATCTGCTTTATGTATCTCCATCCTGATTTAAAGCTCTTCAGAGGTTCCATGTCACCTGCAGCACAAAATCCAAACATCCTGGTCATTTGGTCCCTACCAATCTTTTCAACTCATCTTCCATCCTTTCTAGATAAACAGGCAGAAGCTGGGCTAAAGCCACACTGACCACGATTTTGAGTAACATATGCTGAGTGTTCCTACCTGCTTCTCACATGACCTCATCCCTCTGATGTGAATATGGTATTCTCTGATCTACTAGGCAGATCCTTTCTTCAATATACATCTCATCAGAGATGTTTTTCTCTATCAAGCCTTTCTTGAATGAGCCAAGCAGTGTTTGGTATCTCCTCTGTGTCAACACAGATCCTAGGAGTACTTTCTTAGACTCGGTAAGGTCTGAAAAGCAATGATCTATTTCCATGTCTATTTTTCCTATTGGACAGTGATCTTCTTGAAGGACAGGATTTCGTATTATTTGTCTTTGTTTCCCCAGCTCATACATCATAGTAAATAAATGATCAACAATTTCTTATTAGATGGATGAATGGATGGATAGATGGATGCATCTCCTCTCATGCATGTTAGCGCTGATAAATTCAGCCTTATCTTCCAGAAACAACAAGCTCTTTTACCTCTCAATAGGTGTTCTTCTGGATTATCCATCCTTCATCTGACACTTGAACCCCACCAACCTACATCTGAATAGTTTTCTTCAAGACTCAAGTCAAATGAGTTGCCTCTTTCATTATCCTTTCACAATATTTTGTATATATTGTACTATAAAAAGCTTTCAACATATTTAACTGTAATTATTAATTTAAATATGTGTTTCTTTCCCTGACTTTCAGTTCTTTGAGACTGCTGCTTAAATTTCTTATTCATAGGAGTATTCCCAATACAAAAGCTAGCACGGGGTAGGTAGCAGTACAAGACAGTAAATGTTTGCTGAATTAATTCATGAAGGTGTGCTTGAATGTATGAGATGAAATCATATATTTTGCAAGTTCTTTGAAACCGGAAAAGCCCAAGACAAATGTTAGGTAATGTTATCATCTGGATCACACCCACGTATCATATCCTTTCCTCTGCTTCTTAGTTCTTTCTTCCCAGAGAGCTCACAGGCCCTTGTCTAAATTATCACTTCACACAGATTTCCTTGCTCCCACTCAGAGTGCATTTTGACATTAAACTAAACCCCTCAGCTCTTGGATAAAGATCTAGAATATAAAGAGGTTTGAAAAACAGAATCAATCGTCTTGCGTTTCAGTACTGGCCTTAAAAATGTACGTACGTGATAACCATATTCTGAAAGTGAAGACAGCCAGATGGTGTCAGAGAACTGTTTTCTTAGCTAATAGCGATATATTTGTCATCAATGTATTCCTGTTCCTTATTAAAGAGAGAATCTGTTTACTGGTTGAGGAGCAAACAGAAGAAATGATATAAATAACAAGAATAAATACTTGATATGAATATCTCATCTTCCTCTTGGGAAATTCCAGGATATTTTACAGATAACATTGTGATCAACATTATTGACCTTGAAGAAGGGACTTTCTCCAGTGTGAAACACAGAAGCTCTTCTGCATCTCACAATCACCACACTATTTAGGGCAAGAGGCGAAAGATATTTACCTCAAAGGTTGGGGAAGACTGGAATAAGAAATAATGTAATTATTCATGGAAATAAACTATACAGCAACCCATTCCAGTATTCTTGCCTGGAGAATCCCATGGACAGAGGAGCCTGGCGGGCTATAGTCCACGGGGTCACAAAGAGTCTGACATGACTGAGCGACTAACACGCATAGAATATGGAATGAGGAAAACTGGCCGAGGTTGACACCTTGGCTCTTACAAGAAGTGCTATGAGATCACTGATGACCGGGAGGGGCAGGACCTCTGTTTAAGCCTCATCTGAAAGACGTCAAGCAGAGTATATTTTTCCCTGGTACCATTTTGACATCTGGGGTCAATCCTTTCTCCAAGCGGAAAAAAAAGTCACATGCATAAATGCAACTTCAGTAGCATCTTGACAGTCCCTGGAAGTCATCCAGCTGATTGTCAGTTGAGTGTAGTTAAGTCACCTTCTTAGCCATTCTGTATGCTGGGTGAGATGCTTTTGTGATGGGGTGTATTTCTCCATAGGGAAGTGCTGTCGTAAGGAATGTGGCGGTGGAAGTGGGTGGATGCTTTCATCACAAAAGGAGCAGTGGGGTATAAGACCGGGACATCTGAAGACGAATACAAATTGCTCTTATTCACCAGCTGTTCATTTCAGAAGTTAAGGACTCCCAAACTTTTCTGAGACTTAGTTTCTTCATCTATAAAATGAGGACAGTCATTGAGGGTGGGGCCTTCATGATGGGATTAATGCTCTTCTAAGAAGAGACACCAGAAAACTTGTTAGAATGTGGCTGCCTGGAAACCAGAAAGATAGCTCTCACCAGACCTGACCATTGCTGATACCCTGATCTCAGATTTCCAGCCTCCAAACTATAAAAAACAATATATGTCTATTGTGTAAGCCAAAAAAGAATAAAAATAAAATGGGGTGCTCATACTTTTCTCATGTAGTTTTTGTAAGAATTAAATGATATGGGGCCATCTGAAATGCCTAAGGATTATTAAGTGTTTTATTTGCTTGCTTCACCTGCTTCTCCATTCTACCACCTCATTAATATCTAATCCCAAACTCTTTTTTTCTTTTTTTTTTTGCAGGGCTCTCTTCTGAAAAGTATGTATGACCACCGACACTATTTTTTCCCATAGATTTTTATACTGTGTTCCCTTCTTTAATAGGGAGAATTTAAGTGAACTCATTTCTTAGTTGTCATCACACTAATGTTCAGTTATCTAGGCTGTGTCACATCACCAAATGTCACTAATAATAATATTGGGTTGGCCAAAAACTTTGTTTGTGATTTTTTCCATAATATCTTGTGGAACGAACTTTTTGGCCAACTCAATATATGCATGTATATGTATGTGCAAGACTTCCCCGATGGCTCAGTGGCAAAGAACCCATCTGCCAATGCAGGAGACTCAGGTTTGATCCTTGGGTCGGGAAGATCCCCTGGAGGAGGAAATGGCAACCCATTCCAGTATTCTTGCCTGGGAAATCCCATGGACAGAAGAGTCTGGTGGGCTACAGTCCAGGGTTTGCAAAAGAGTCGGACGCAACTTAGCGACTAGACTAAACTAGAGACATATGTGTGTGTGTATATATATATCTCCTGGCTTTTTAATGACAGCAAATTTGTCTGTCTCCTTTTTTAACTTCATTTACCCAATGTCTACAACATGAGCCTAACTGCTTCTTTTCTGAAATCTTCTCTCCTATACATTACTGTGAAATTTTTAACAGTATTTTACAGAAGGACCATTTCCCTCAAGTCGCACTCCTTTCTAATTCCCAGGAATTACATTTGACACTTACACGTGTAGATGAATCTTACTGAACATGTTCATCTTCCTCTAGAAACTAACCATGGCATTTTTCAGATGACATTTACAATCCAGGCAGGATTTATATGTAACTGGTGTCTGGAGGTCGGGACGCCTGCATTCCCCATCCCTCGCTGAGATAAAGGTTTTGGAAGACCACATACAGGAGGATCATGCAGGGTCTCATGGGCCACTGTAAGGCCTTGGCTCTTTCTTGAGGAAAATGAGGAGCTATTGGTGGGTTGTGAGCAGAAGAGAGACCTGATTTGACTTAGCTGTGAAGACAGACTTTGGTGGCTATAATTCAATGGACAGTAACAGAGCAAAGGAAGAGAAACAAGGAGAGTGTTTGAACATCTCTTGCAGGGATCCTGCAAAAGATGATGGAGCTGTGGACCAGGAGGGCAGTAGGGAAGGTTGTGACGTATCTGGATTCTGGTCATATTTTGAAATATGAAAGTCAGGCCATAAATCTATTTGATTGGCTATATGTAGAGGGTTTTACAGGAAGAAGGAGGAGAAAACTCCAGGGTTGTTGGTCTGAGCAGTGGATGGATGCAGTTGCTATCAACTTAGACAGGGGAGGGTGCTGCAGCAGCTGGTTTGGGGTGGGACATGAGGGGTTTAGTTCAAGGCATGTTAAACTGGAGTTGTCTATTAGACATCCAAGTAGAGATGGCAAGCAGGCAATTAGACATGCAAGTCTGAACTTTGTAAGAAAGGACCTCACCATCAGTTCAGTTCAGTTCAGTTAAGTTGCTCAGTCGTGTCCGACTCTCCGCGACCCCATGAATCACAGCACGCCAGGCCTCCCTGTCCATCACCAACTCCCGGAGTTCACTCAAACTCACGTCCACAGAGTCGGTGATGCCATCCAGCCATCTCATTCTCTGTCGTCCCCTTCTCCTCCCGCCCCCAACCTTTCCCAGCATCAGAGTCTTTTCCAGTGAGTCAACTCTTTGCATGAGGTCGCCAAAGTATTGGAGTTTCAGCTTTAGCATCAGTCCTTCCAAGGAACACCCAGGACTGATCTCCTTTAGAATGGACTGGTTGGATCTCCTTGCAGTCCAAGGGACTCTCAAGAGTCTTCTCCAGCACCACAGTTCAAAAGCATCAATTCTTTGGCGATCAGCTTTCTTCACAGTCCAACTCTCACATCCATACATGACCACGGGAAAAACCATAGCCTTGACTAGATGGACCTTTGTTGGCAAAGTAATGTCTCTGCTTTTTAATATACTATCAAGGTTGGTCATAACTTTCCTTCCAAGGAGTAAGCATCTTTTAATTTCATGGCTGCAATCAGCATCCGCAGTGATTTTGGAGCCCCCAAAAATAAAGTCTGACACTGTTTCCACTGTTTTTCCATCTATTTCCCATGAAGTGATGGGACCAGATGCCATGATCTTTGTTTTCTGAATGTTGAGCTTCAAGCCAACCTTTTCACTCTCCTCTTTCACTTTCATCAAGAGGCTTTTGAGTTCCTCTTCACTTTCTGCCATAAGGGTAGTGTCATCTGCATATCTGAGGTTATTGATATTTCTCCCGGCAATCTTGATTCCAGCTTGTGCTTCTTCCAGCCCAGCATTCCTCATGATGTACTCTGTATATAAGTTAAATAAGCAAGGTGACAATAGACAGCCTTGACTTACTCCTTTTAATATTTGGAACCAGTCTGTTGTTCCATGTCCAGTTCTAACAGTTGCTTCCTGACCTGCATACAGGTTTCTCAAGAGGCAGGTCAGGTGGTCTGGTATTCCCATCTCTTTCAGAATGTTCCACAGTTTATTGTGATCCACACAGTCAAAGGCTTTGGCATAGTCAATGAAGCAGAAATAGATGTTTTTCTGGAACTCTCTTGCTTTCTCCATGATCCAGCGGATGTTGGTAATTTGATCTCTGGTGCCTCTGCCTTTTCTAAAACCTGCTTGAACCTAACAGAAGCAGAAGATATTAAGAAGAGGTGGCAAGAATACACAGAAGAACTGTACAAAAAAGATCTTCACGACCAAGATAGTCACGATAACGTGATCACTGACCTAGAGCCAGACATCTTGGAATGTGAAGTCAAGTGGGCCTTAGAAAGCATCACTACAAACAAAGCTAGTGGAGGTGATGGAATTCCAGTTGAACTATTTCAAATCTTGAAAGATGATGCTGTGAAAGTGCTGCACTCAATATGCCAGCAAATTTGGAAAACTCAGCAGTGGCCACAGGACTGGAAAAGGTCAGTCTTCATTCCAATCCCAAAGAAAGGCAATGCCAAAGAATGCTCCAACCACTGCACAATTGCACTCATCTCACACGCTAGTAAAGTCATGCTCAAAATTCTCCAAGCCAGGCTTCAGCAATATGTGAACCGTGAAGTCCCAGATGTTCAAGCAGGTTTTAGAAAAGGACCTCACCATAGAAGACCCTTAATATATGACCCTTAATATTTGTGAGAGGCTTAGACCAACCTCAGGTTCTAAGCAACAATCATGATTAGTAGAGCTTCTTCTCCTTCTCTGACCACAGCACTGGAAATATCCAGAATGACATAATGGTCAAATCCTGTCTATTATATGCAGTGATGCATATTTTATATGCACAAAATAATCCTTTCTTATTTGGGGAGTAAATTTCTCATTTTTCAAGTGCAGTTTGAAGGTACAGTGGGGAGGGAATTACATTTCAAAATAAAAATTAAAAAACATGATGCACATACAAAGTCAATGCAATTCTGGAAAATGTCCTTTGAGGATAAACTATTTAGGAGATATCATATAGTATGATGATTAAGGAAGTAGACTCTAGTTTCGAAATGAATTTACATTCCAGCACATCACCTTGCATATCTAATTTCTATGCCCCAGTTTCCTCATCTATAAACCTGAGACCAGATGGGATTATAGAGAATATTAAGTGAGATAATAAATAAAAAGCACATAGCACAATGCCAGAAGCATAGTAAGTTCTTATACTTGTTGGCTATAATGATGATAAGCAAATTTATTTTTGTTTTCAGTTGGAACTAAGACTGAAAGATTTTCTTATAGTTTTCTATTTACCATGGATATAGACTCACTATATCACTTAAATACTTAGAAAACTGAGTCTCAAGGAATTTAGGCCTAAAGAAGAAAAAGACATTGCAATCAGAAATAAGAGTCTGATCCAACCTGTTATGGGCAACTTCATTGCTTTTCTTGACTCCCCACCCTGACCCACCCTGGTATTTTGCCCATATTGGTAATTAACAATTGGTAGTTAACAAACCAAATGAACTGCCTCAAAAGGAAAAAAAAATTACTAAACTTATCTCTTCCCTCTTATGTTAATTGTGTATATTTCATTTTTAAGCATGATTCTTTGGGGAAAACAGAATATGTTTACTATAGAAAAACACATATTCTTTTAGCCGAGTAATTTTGGAAGCAAAAATGGTCTCCATGGTAAGAAGAAAAGGAGTAGTATTAATAGAAGGTGGCACCGAGCTAATGTGCATTTTATAGTATAAAGGAAAGAGTTTTTTTAGCCTCCCTGCCTAAAACAACATCATGAACTAGAAGTTATGCTAAATTGGTGAAGAGAATAAAAAGGAACCAGCTACAGTATGCGGAGAAGGCAATGGCAAGCCACTCCAGTACTCTTGCCTAGAAAATCCCATGGATGGAGGAGCCTGGTGGGCTGCAGTCCGTGGGGTCGCTAAGGGTCGGACACGACTGAGCGACTTCACTTTCACTTTTCACTTTCACACATTGGAGAAGGAAATGGCAACCCACTCCAGTGTTCTTGCCTGGAGAATCCCAGGGACGGGGGAGCCTGGTGGGCTGCTGTCTATGGGGTCACACAGAGTCGGACACGACTGAAGTGACTTAGCAGCAGCAGCAGCTGCAGCTACCGTATGATTGCTCAGAATCAGAGTCAAGAGCCAGCTCCCAGGAAGCAGCCCGGGACAGCAGAATCCTCTCACTCATGGACACAAGAGGCTTAACTGGTCCTCCCAGGGTTTGGAAGAGAGGCTCTGAAAATACTTCTGAACTCTTAAAAGCAGATTTATAGACATATAATAGTGCTTTAATCCTGGCATCCTGATGTTGCCAAAGTAATAGAATATCATAATGGAAAAAAGTCTAATAAGATAATGATTATCTGATGTTCCACTTCTTCTCCAGGCCAGCTTTGGATCTGAACAATCTATTCTTTTCTCTTAACTCACTTCACGCAATACTTAACAAGGCTTATTTTCCCTGCTTATTTTTTCCCATATGGTCTTCTGGTAGGATCCTTCCTTTCTTCATCCTTCTTCCCTTCCTCCCTTCTTTCCTTCCTTCTTTTCTCTCTTTCTTCTTTCTGTTTTTGAATCTCTACAGTGATACTATAGGGGTTAACTTTCAGCTCAATTCATTCGCTCAGTTGTGTCCAACTCTTTGCGATGCTATGGACTGCAGAACACCAGGCTTCCCTGTCCATTACCAATTCCCGGAGCTTACTCAAATTCATGTCCATTGAGTCGGTGATGCCATACAACCATTTCAACCTGTGTTGTCCCCTTCTCCTCCCACCTTCAATCTTTCCCAGCATCACAGTCTTTTCCAATGAGTCAGTTCTTCGCATCAGGTGGCCAAAGTATTGGAGTTTCAGCCTCAGCATCAGTCCTTCCAATGAATATTCAGGACTGATTTCCTTTAGGATGGACTGGTTGGATCTCCTTGCAGTCCAAGGGATTCTCAAGAGTCTTCTCCAACACCACAATTCAAAAGCATCAATTCTTCAGCGCTCAGTTTTCTTTATAGTCCAACTCTCACATCCATACATGACTACTGGAAAAACCATAGCTTTCATTAGACAGCCCTTTGTCAGAAAAGTAAAGTCTCTGCTTTTTAATATGCTGTTGAGGTTGGTCATAGATTTTCTTCCAAGGAGCAAGCATCTTTTAATTTCATGGGTGCAGTCACCATCTGCAGTGATTTTGGAGCCCAAAAAGATAAAGTCTGTCACTGTTTCCATCATTTCCCCATCAATTTGCCATGAAGTGATGGGACCGGATGCCATGATCATAGTTTTCTGAATGTTGAGTTTTAAGCCAACTTTTTCACTCTCCTCTTTCACTTTCATCAAGAAGCTCTTTAGTTCTTCTTAGCTTTCTGCCATAAGGGTGGTGTCATCTGCATATCTGAAGTTGATATTTCTCCTGGCAATCTTGACTCCAGCATGTGCTTCATCCAACCTGGCATTTTGCATGATGTACTCTGCATATAAGTTAAATAGTGAAGTGAAGTCGCTCAGTCATGTCCGACTCTTTGCAACCCTATGGACTGTAGCCTACCAGGCTTCTCTGTCCATGGGATTTTCCATGCAAGAGTACCAGAGTGGGACTCTTCTTCTCCAGGGGATCTTCCCGACCCAGGGATCGAACCCAGGTCTCCCGCATTGCAGGCAGATGCTTTACCCTCTGGGCCACCAGGGATAAGCAGGGTGATAATATGCAGCCTTGACGTACTCCTTTCCCAATTTAAAACCAGTCTGTTGTTCCATGTCCAGTTCTAACTGTTGATTCTTGACCTGCATACAGATTTCTCAGGAGGCAGGTCAGGTGGTCTGGTATTTCCATCTCTTTCAGAATTTTCCACAGTCTGTTGTGATCCACACAGTCAAAGGCTATGACATAGTCAATAAAGCAGAAGTAGATGTTTTTCTGGGACTCTCTTGCTTTTTTGATGATCCAAAGGATGTTGGCAATTTGATCTCTGGTTCCTCTGCCTTTTCTAAATCCAGCTTGAACATGTGAAAGTTCATGGTTCATGTACTGTTGAAGCCTGGCTTGGAGAAGTTTGAACATTACTTTCCTAGCCTGTGAGATGAGTGCAATTGTGCAGTAGTTTGAACACTCTTTGGCATTGCCTTTCTTTGGGATTGGAATGAAAACTGACCTTTTCTAGTCTTGTGATCACTGATGAGTTTTCCAAATTTGCTGGCATATTGAGTGCAGCACTTTCACAGCATCATCTTTTAGGATTTGAAATAGCTCAACTGGCATTCTGTCACCTCCACTAGCTTTGTTCGTATTGATTCTTCCTAAGGCCCACTTAACTTCACATTCCAGGATGTCTGACTCTAGGTGAATGATCACACCTTCATGGTTATCTAGGCTGTAAATATCTTTTTTGTACAGTTCTTCTGTGTATTCTTGCCATCTCTTCTAAATATCTTCTGCTTCTGTTAGGTCCACACCATTTTGGTCCTTTATTGTGCCCATCTTTGCCTGAAATGTTCCTTTGGTATCTCTAATTTTCTTGAAGAGATCTCTAGTTTTTCCCATTCTATTGTTTTCTTCTATTTCTTTGCATTGATCACTCAGGAAGGCATTCTTTTCTCTCCTTGCTATTCTTTGGAACTCTGCATTCAGATGGGTATATCTTTCCTTTTCTCCTTTGCCTTTAGCTTCTCTTCTTTTCTCAGCTATTTGTAAGGCCTCCTTAGACAACCACTTTACCTTTTTGCATTTCTTTTACTTGGGGATTGTCTTGATCATGGCTTCCTATGCAATGTCATGAACTTCTCTGTCCATAGTTCTTCAGGCACTCTATCATATCTAATCTCTTGAATCTATTTGTCACTTCCACTGAATAATCATAAGGGATTTGATTTAGGTCATACCTGAATGGTCTAGTGGTTTCCCTACTTTCTTCAATTTAAGTCTGAATTTGTCAATAAGGAGCTCATGATCTGAGCCACAGTCAGCTCCAGGTCTTGTTTTTGCTGACTGTATACAGCTTCACCATCTTTGGCTGCAAAGAATATAATCAATCTGATTTCGGTATTGACCATCTGGTGATATCCAGATAGTCTTCACTTGTGTTTTTGGAAGAGGGTGTTTGCTATGACCAGTGCATTCTCTTGGCAAAACACTATTAGCCTTTGCGCTGCTTAATTTTGTACTCCAAGGCCAAATTTGCCTGTTACTACAGGTATCTCTTGACTTCCTACTGTTGCATTCCAGGGGTTAACTTTATGTATCCTTTTTATATGTTATAGTTTAATTTCTTGAAATAATCTACTCTTGTTCCAGACTTGACTTTTCTGTCTGAAGCCTGCACTTATCCTATATTTTTCTCCTTTTCCGTTCATTTACATAGTCTTACAAAGAGTGATATTTTTGCTATGATCTCTACTGAAGTGAGAAGATACCCATAAAATTAGTATAAAATAATAAATTCTATCTAAAAAATAAACACACCAGAACATAAATATCTATAGGAGCATTGCCCCTTTAAAAAAATTGCACTGATATTCACATAGGCTTTGGGATTAATTTTAGAACCACTTTATGATCGCCACAAGAAAATCACCCTGTTGCCTTACCTTGGCTTCATGTTTTATCTAAATCAGTATTACTCACCTAATTCTCCAGTCCTGGCCAAATTTCCTTTCTGATAGTTTTCATGGTTCACATCAGTCCCACTAAGGATTTTCAAAAGAATATAGAGCCTACCCTGAAGACAATTCTGGAAAAGAATTACAACATTGTTTTTGAGATGGCAGCATAATTAAAATGTCTATAGTTTTGAAGTCCTTGAGACGAGAAAACTCCCTTTTGGATGAGAATGTTCCCTTATTTCTGGGCTTCCCTGGTGGCTCAGACAGTGAGGGGGAAAAAAAAAAAATAACTGCCTGCAATGCAGGAGACCCAGATTCAATCCCTGGATTGGATTGGGAAGATCCCCTGGAGAAGGGAATGGCAACCCACTCCAATATTCTTGCCTGGAGAATTTCAACAGAGGAGCCCGGTGGTCACATTCCATCAGGTTGCAAAGGGTTGGACACAGCTGAGCAACTAGCACTTTTACTTCACTTTTCCTAATTTCTAGTAACAATTGAACTTAATATTTTATAGTTACATCCTAAAAGCCAACTCCAAAATTCTTTTACTTGATTTCAACTATATTCCAGTACATAGTGTGCTTAACACTTTTAATCTGTATGTGTGGAAAACATGGTCTTGATAGTAACAATATGTCTGTCTTCTTGTCTGTAGGACTATCCTTGATAAGAAGGAACTACTGGAGTTTGCTCAACTTGGCTGTTACTTGGAATATGATCTCTTTGGTACTGAACTTTTTCATTATCAGTTCAACCCAGATATTGACATGCCCAATGATAATAAAAGAATTAAAAGGTAAATATGATGAAATCTCTCACAGCATTTCCTTTTACCATTTCTTCCGGACTTTCATATCTGGGTAGGAATTAGTAAAGATTCAGAAAACAATAAGCAGGCGGAACCAGAGACTTGCAAGGGAAAATATATCAATGCTGTTTCAGGAAGGCAAATCTCTATATATTATTTCAAGGAGAAAATGAGTCAAGCTAAGTAGGTAAAAGCTTAGCAGAGCCTTAGAAGTTCAGTGCAGATGGGCAGCTGATAAGAAACATAGATAATACTCAATCTCTACTCTGACAGTAAAAGAACAAAAGACATTTCCCTGTTTTTATTCCTAATGAAGTAAGCTGTTTCTTTCTCAGGTTGATCACACCAAAGTCCTAACCTCCGGCAATGAATTTTTGAAATATTTATTAAAAATATTCACTAAAGAGGTAATTGCAACTGAAAGGCTATAAGGTCAAACATTATATAAAGTCCAGCCTCTCAAAATTTTTCAATATTTGTGAGGGAAAACAAATAATTGTACAAGTCATTCTCTGCACTCAAGTGGAAATTTTTGAGAGTCAAGACTAGATGGTTACCTGGTTTGCCTTGGTTACCTGGTGATATGAAGAATGAATGCACCAAGTTAGGGAACCTGGGAGGTGAAATAGATTTGGGATCGGCAGGGTGACTTTAGTTTGGGAATATAGTGTTGCTATCCCAGGGGGCCATGGGAAAAGGGTGTAAGGCTCAGAACAGAGACTTGGACATGCAGCTAGACATTGTTGGTTTGCATGTAACAGTCGGTAGCGTGGGAATGAATGAGATCACTCCAAGAAGCAAATGAGGACAGAACTCTGGTGACCACCCACATTTAAGGGATGCACTCAGAAACAGTCCCTCAAGGACAGGTTGAGAAATCTTCAAAGCATTAAGAATATCAGGGAAATGCATTGTTATGGAAGTTGGTGGAGAAGAATACTTAAAGCAGAAGGACTTGAACCCTTGTACTAAGTGGCAGATACCAAGAGAGATAAAGACGGAAAAGTATTCATTGGATTTCACAATCAGGAAGTTTTCATTTCACAGTCAGTAAGTGCAGCCTTGGCAGAAAAGGCTTGAGGAAAGACTAGAAGGTGAGGAAGAGGACAGAGAATATGGAAGCTACTCTTTCAAGAAACTTGGTAGTAAAGTGAAGCAGGGTTGTACAGCTAGAGCTAGAAGACCAGACCGGAGACTTCCATAGTGGTCCAGTGTCTAAGATTACATGCTGTCAATGCAGAGGGCCCAGTTCAATTCCTGGTCGGAGAACTAGATCCCACATGTTGCAACTAAGAATTTGCATGCGACAACTAAGGCCTGGCACAGTCAAATAGATAAGTAAATAAATATGAAATAAAAAGAAGACCAGACAGGGCCAAAGAAAGGTTTTGTTAGGAGACCGAGAGAATGAATCCAGGGACTTAGCGCTTATTCTATAGGGTTGTTATAAGATTTATATGAAATAAAGGATGCAGTTTTTAGCTGAGTGTCTGGGGTATACTATGGAAGTGATCAGTCAATGTTAACTTAAAAAAATCTGGACAGATAAGAGATATAGAGCAAGACTCCTGAGGAGACAAAGAGATGGAATTTGGGCAGCAAATAGAAGGTTGGTTAAATCAGCCATAGTAATGGCTGATTCATGGGGATGTATGGCAGAAACCAACACAACATTGTAAAGCAATTATCCTTCAATTAAAAATAAACCAATTTTTTAAAAAAGGAGGTATGCTATTTCCACAGAAATGAGAGGAGGCGAGGCAGGTAATGGCGTGAGTGCAGATCAATGTCTTGGTGAAAGGAACAGAACATGGAGGACAGATGGTCCTACTTGATCTCGAAAGTGCCTATGAAAGAGACAGGGTCATCTCCTGTGAAGGAAGGAATAGATTCAGGGCAGGACCTTGTATAAGAGGATGAAGGCTGGGAGTGGATGAAGAGTGACTGAGAGAGGTACTGACTCAGGACATGTTGTATGGAAGACCCAGTGGAGGCCAGAGATCATTACTGCATGACTGTCTGTTAGCACCAAGCTGCATAATTTGGTGGTTATTTTCCTAAAATAATGTTTTGTGTTTTGGTAGTAGGGCCAAAAAAGTTTTGTGAGTAGAAGTTATAGATGTAAACAGAGAGAAGGTTGGGATTCTGTCTGAAGAACACGCTTGATATCCAAAGGGGACAAGGGCAGGGTTAAGATGAGGGTCATGAGGTCCAAGCTGGAGGGAAGAAAGTATAGAGAAAGATGGAGAGATGTCTAGCAGTAACATAGCAGGGGTAAATCCCTGGATGCTTTAAGGAAGTGAGTGAATACAGAACGTGCAAGAGGGTGAGCAAAAAAGTAGAAAGATGCAACTTGTGGTCAGGGTGGAAAACAGAAGGTTGAGCAGAGATGTAGTTCTCTGTTGCGAGCGAAATGACACAAAGACAGGACAGACAAAAGACAGACAAACACACAACTCCAGCCGGAGGAAAAAACTCTGCGCAAGCCCCCTTGCGGTTTATTTTTATACCCAGGTAGCTGGACACATACCAAAATCTAAGCAATGCATTCTTCTACCAAATAAGGACAAAGAGCCAAGCACAGTTCAAGCACGGGAGGAACAAAGGGGGAAAGTGACCACAGCATGTTCACTAAGAAGCCTGCCCAGAACTCCAGCCTCTTCCTTATTTTTAAGGAGGGCATGTTCCCTCGTACGCGAGCGGACCATTAACCTTGGATATTGTGTGCAGGCTTCTTGGCAGAACATCCTGTTTGCAAGCATGCTTTGCCCAAGCAGAGAGTCCTGTTTGCAGGCACATCCCCGCTTCCTTAACCATTCTCTCTTGTGGTCACTGCCGGGCTCCTATAGTTCTCCATGATGACAAAAGCAGAATAGCGTTTTGAGCATAGAAAACTCGTTGGAATGGGAGTAAGCCAAATTGTAGTAAGAAGTGATGTTCAGAAAATGTGAGGCTTGGGCAGCACATATACCTCTATGACCATATGTACATATGTACCCTGGGGTATGGGGAAGGTCTAACAGCTTTAGGGGCTTTCCCCTGGGCAGCTGATCTTTACATGTATGTCTTCTGCTGTCCCGTGAACTGACATACCTCCTTGATGAGCTCATTAATTAAAATACCTTCCAGTTTAATATCATTAGAGAAAGATAGTTGAGCAATGTCACAGTAATTACAAAAATATGAGACACTCTACATCTTTTAACTGCCTTGAGTGCCCTGACTAGTATCACTCGGTCTTTTTTTTTTTCTTCAACTACTCAAACCAATTCTTTGATTAACAGATTTATTGTTTGTTTGTTTTATAATTTAAATTTACTTGCCCAGAAGTTCCATTCAATATTGGCAAACCGTACTAGCTTGAACCATACTCAGAGGTGAATATTCTCTAGAATTTAAGATAAGCCTGTGTGGTAGATCTTTCTTATCTTTCATGATCTCAAAATCATGACTTCCTGATGAATGCCCTAAGCACATATTTTACAATTCATCTTGGAAATAGGAAGCTTGCTCCCGGGGTTCGCTTCCTTTCTCTAAGCCCCCTTGTGGCAGTGAGGTGTATCTTTTCTACCCCTATGCTTTGCATAAGGCTCCTAGACTTTCTGGAATAAAAGAGGGGATCCATAGAGGGAGATCGATGGAGATATGAGCTTTCATTGTGCCAAATGTAAACATTCTAGATGTATGGAACTACATAAAAATTTTATGTATATATACACATCTGTGTTTGTGTATATCTATGTGTCTGTATATGTATGTATCTTTAATCTTTTGTAAATTATAAGTCATACAGAGTGAAGTCAGAAAAACAAACGTCACATATTAACACATACATCTGAAATCTAGAAAAATGGTATAGATAATATTATTTGCAAAGCAGAAATAGAGACACAGATGTAGAGAACAAATGTATGAACACCAAGGGGGGAAGGGAGGATGGCATGAAGTGGGAGATTGGGATTGACGTACGTACACTACTATGCATAAAATAGATAAATAATGAAACCCTACTGTATAGCACATGGAACTCTACCCAATGCTCTGTGGTGACCTAAATGGGAAGGAAGTCCAAAGAAGAGGGGATAAATGTACAGGTATGGCTGATTTACTTTGCTGTACAGTAGAAATTAATACATTGTAAAGCAATTATACTCCACCAAAAATTAATTTTAAAAAATGCCATGCATGAAGTCACTGGACTCCAGTACAACTCATGGTGATTATGAAATGACCTTTCGGATTGTGTATGCCCTAGTTTACTCCCTTGTCCCCTCCTCTCGGGTGCTTGGTTTTCATCACCCCTCAGCAGTCCTTCTCCGAGCTTCAGGAATCGTAAAGCTTTGAAGTGAACAGAGAAGCATGCTTCTGCCTACCTCTGGTTTTCAGCACCAGAAATTCTGTGTCTAACACCTGTTTTCAATCTTCTGCTCCATTTCTCAAATCTTATTATATCTCTGCCTTTTCACACTTTGTAGTCTCTCTCTAATATTTGTTTGCAAAACACTAACTCATTTGTATTTCTATAATTACCGTGATTTTTTGTCTTCTCATCTGTAGTGGTTCCTTCCTTCTGGCAGCCTCTAACTACTGTTCTTGTACACGATGGCACAGCATGTGAGATGATCCCTTATCTTAGGAGCAGCCAGGCAGCTTTCTTGCTAGTCAAGATAAAATTATGTTTCTAGAACCAGAACATTCTCTTTCTCATGAGATAACTAGTCTTCAGTTTCTTGACTTACTGAGTTCTAGCGGTTCTCATTTGCAAATGAGTATCTTTTCTTGCTACTGCAAAATTTAGTAACTTTGTGTTCCAGGATATGACTCAGGCCTCTTACAGGTACCTGTTTATCTATACGATATGCCTCTGTAGTAATAAGATATCATTTTTTCACAGACAAGGAAAAGAGACAAAAATGTTGAGAAACGCTCAGAAAACACATGGGGGAAAGTATACCTTAAAATTTCCTGTAATGGGAAATTCCTTTTTAATTGTGCAGCAGGGTTTGTCATCCGAAGTTCCAGCATTATGCATGCATCTGTGAAATATTTCTCTTCCTTCATAAATGATGATATAGCTGTATTAGGTAATTCCCTTAAAGAGAGGTTGTTCCAAAAGCAACTTTAGATCAGAACTTTTGGACATTATATAAATTTTAAAGAGCAACAAACCAATGTCCTACCCCTATATAGGGGGAGGTAAGGGTACATGGAATACAGAGGTGGGGGATTAAGAGGTACAAGTATTAACTATAAAATAAACTACAAGGATATATTGTACAATGTAGGGAATATAGTCAATATTTTATAGTAACTATACACAGAGTATAACCTTTAAAACTTGTGAATCACTGTACTGTATACCTGTAACTTACATACCATTGTACATCAACTATTCTTCAATAAAAAATAAAGAAGCAAATAATGATGGTAGCACAGATAACACTCCAAGTATTTTTAGAACACACTTGGGGTACATGTGGTATGACTGAAGATTTCTACATGAAACACCCAGGTTGGCTCTTTTCTGGCATCTCTTTAAATATAATTTGTTTTAAAATGTATGTTTTCATATAGAATAGGTAACTAATGAGAACCTACAGTATAGCTCAGGGAACCATACCGAAAGCTCTGTGGTGACCTAAATGGGAAGGAAATCCAAAAAAGAGGGGATATATGTATACATGTGGCTGATTCACTTTGCTGTACAACAGAAACTAACACAGCATTGTAAAGCTACTATACTCCAAGAAAAAATTAATAAGAATAAAATAAAATGAGCATTCTCAGAAGGCAAAGCTTTGTGTTTAAGTGTGTTGTTGTAGCGACCCACATTTTGCTTACTGCTGTTGCTGGTTAGCTGTTAAGTCATGTCGGACTCTTTTGAGACCCAATGGGCTCTAGTCTGCCAGGCTCCTGGCATGGAGCCATGGGATTTTCCAAGCAAGAATACTACAGTGGGTTGCCATCTCCTTCTCCAGGGGCTCTTCTGAGACCAGGGATCAAACCCCCATCTCCTGTACTAGCAGGCAGATTCTTTACCACTGAGCCACCAGGGAAGCCCTTTGCTTACTGTAGTATTTATTAAATATGACTCATGCATTAGAATGCCAAGAAGTACTATCGAAGCAAAAAGGATACCTTTCAAATAATTAGCCCTTGGAGGAAAGAGCTGCCCATCTATCTAGATCCACTGGGGAATTTAGGGGCCAACAAGATAATATAGAAAAGGTCAAAGAACAGCCAGGGTCTCCAAGCTGCATGTCCTGCCCTAAGAGACCCATGGAAGTCATGGCAGACACTGACCAGCGTCCAGACATCCACAGATGGTGGCTGTCACGAGGGGACTGACTCACACTATGGATTACAGCACTTAACAAAGCAAATAGGATTGGATGTTTAGACAATAGGCAGGAAGCTGTTCTATATATAGTTCACTGACTATAAATTTAAAGGAACAGTTCATTATTTATAGCAATCTCCTCGACATAGAAGGAAGACAGAGTAAATTTTTATTGGTCAATTTAATCCAACGCTCCCACACTACTACTAAGTCAAAATACCCATCAGCTTCAAAAGGACTAACGCAGAGGGACTGAAACTGACCTTTTAAAAATGATGACTGATCTGAAATATGACACGAATGAACTATAGCTACAAAACAGAAACAGACTCACAGACATGGAGAACAGACTTGTGGTTGCCAAGGGGAGGGGAGCTGGGGCAGGGGAGGACTGGGAGTTTGGGATTAGCAGATAGGCAAACTTTTCGAAACAGGATAAATAAACAACAAGGTCTGCTGTGTAACACTGGGAACTAACTATACTCAATATCCTGTGATAAACCATCATGGAAAGGAATGTGAAAAAGAATATGTATGTATAATGGAGTCACTTTGCTATACAGCAGAAATGAACACAAATTGTAACACAAATTGTAAATCAACTCTACTTCAATAAAATTAATTTAGAAAAATAACAACGAAGGGATTTCCCCTGGTCCAGTGGCTAAGACTCCGTGCTCCCAGTGCAGGAGGCCCAGGTTTGATCCCTGGTCAGGAAACTAGATCCCCCATGCCACAACTAAAGATCCTACATGCTACAATTAAGACCCAGTGCAGCCAAATAAATAATAAAATAAATAAATATTTTTTAAAGATGTCTACTGCATCACACGCTTTTCATTTTAAAACCAACCAATTTTAGTTTCAGAACATTTTACTTGTACGAAGATTCCTATCATTTTGCTATTTTAATCCCAAATAGTCATTGATTTTACTTGCTAGAAAACAAAACTAGGAGACAGAGAGACTGAGATCTGAAGAATGGGTTCACTAGATGAGGTATTTTAGAATGGAGAGCTGGATACAAATTCAGGATAAAGTTATTTAAGGAAATGCTAAAGTGGCCATTTATTCAAACTGGCACATCTGATTAGAAGTTATCTTTAATGCAGGCTTGCCAGGCATCATCATAAATATCACAGGCTAGGAATTTCTGTGTGCATGGAATAAAGATCCTCTTCCTAGTACGACAGGATAATATCTTTAGCATCAGCACGCAATATTTATTAAGGGTGTCTTCGAAATGGAAGATGGTATCTTTACGACAACACAATAGGTTTATGAGTTGGAAAAAGTTTAAAGCATTCTGAATGTTGTAAACGTGAAACCAGTGCCATATAATGAATTACCATTTTTTCACAGGGTGCGACTTCTGGTGGATGAGGGCTACGAGGATCGAATTCTGATGGCACATGACATACATACAAAGAATCGGCTGATGAAATATGGAGGTCACGGCTATTCCCATATCCTCACCAACATTGTTCCTAAAATGTTGCTGAGGGGGATAACTGAGGGTGCACTTGATAAGATACTGATCGAGAACCCCAAGCAATGGCTAACTTTCAAATAGGATGGTTGTTACGAATTCACACCTTGAGTGTAAAGCTTGCCAGGGAACAGAGAGTGATTTCAAACCCACTGTGAGATATTAATCAGAGCCACAGAGGGCTAATGACAGAATATTTCCTTTTTATGAGAAGTAGAAGACTTTTGCCTTCTCAGAAACTGGCTATTACATCTGTACCTTTAGGGAGTTGCAGAGACTAATTAAGCCCTATTGTTTTTCCTTCACAAAATAAATACAAAAGTAGCCATTTCCAAATGATGATTTACAGTTTAGATCCCCTGAGTAGAATTTTGCTTCCTTTTGTTTTGTTTTCTTAATCCATCAGAGGCACTCCTTGAGAAAATTTAAACTGTTTTTAGTTAAATTACCCCCTTCTGGAGCTATCTAATGTTTCTTGTAATATTGATGATTCTACTAATTATCCTGCTGTTCTTTAATTAATGCTTAATGAATAATATCCCACTTTAAAATAGCTTCTGCAGCAAAGGAAGCTAAATTTTGAGACATTTATTTTAAGGATACTGTAATACAATAACCAATTCACAACAGTAAAAATATTGTGGAAGGTTAATTATATCTGTTTACCTATCTTCATATACTTAAATCAGTTTTGTTGCCTGTGCCTTTCTGGTATCCAGTTTTCCTATATTTTCTTGTGATTTGAAAATTTTATATAAGGGGATATGAACACACAGCATAGTATTCTATTATAAAAATTCAATCATAGAAGTCAAAACATATTACATAATATAGTTTAATGAATCATTACATTTATAATAACAAAGGCCACAATTTAATTAATAATATAGAATGCAAAAAAAGAGAAATGTTTGCCTTATATATATATATATTCCCTTTATTTTCTTTACCTTTCATTTGTCTTTCCTTCGGCCTGAACAGAAAATAATGCTTATTTATCTGAAGAAAAGGTCAGATCTATTAGAAATGACAGTCTGATTCTAGAGCCAAATTTTTAAAAGGTACCCAGACCTGATGCTTAGTGTAAATAAAACAGTTTTTGAAACTCTTAGTTGATGTATACTGCTGTTTATAAACTAATCTTTTGGTTGGATCCTTCACTATGCTATTTTCTACCTAAAAAAGAAAAGTCTCCAAACCCTTACTGCTAATTCTGCTTCGATAAATACATATTGTTAAATGGAAAAAAAATCCACTGCAACTCCTTTATGATTTATCTTACATATTAGAAAGGCCAAATAGAGTTAGTCATTAGTCTTGATAAAGGGGCTAAGTGTTGCTAATCATGTAAATCACGAGAGTTACTCGGACCAAGGCATTTAAACCAAGCAAACAGCACCTTCAGATGGGAACACCAGGCGTAACTCATTCAGAAAGTTGAGGTTTGTGAAATAAAAGATATTTCTGTGGATCAAGGATGATCAAGCTTTCTGTGTATTAGAACAGAAAGCACCCAAGAGGAAGGAGCCAGAACAAACTAATTCCTTTAAATGAAAAAATGCAAATTCCCTTCACCAGTAAAAGAGACAGATTTTTCAGTCTCTGTTTTTGAAATTTAGTTGTCAAAGAGTCTTCAAAGGCAACTGAGAGTGGAACAGATTTTTCATTGTAATAGTGGAAGTAGTCTGATAGTTAGGATATATCAACATGCATTTCAAATCGTTTTCTTAGAATAAAGAGATGGCTTTTGGCAGTGTATTTTAAACTGAGAGGAAGGATTTGCACTACTCTCAAAATCTACCTTACTGTCAGCTTCAGGCCACCTGAGAAAAAAGAAAAAATTGATCATTCAAATGCATATGATTCATAAACATTGCAAAGGACAGCTACTTCGTCTCTGCAATCCTAACAGTAACAGTCACAGGAGGCAGTGGAAGTATTGATTGGCGTATGGTAATAAAGAAGCCACAGGCTTAATTTACAGACATGTGATTTCTGGGGCATTTTAACCTGATAAAATTTAATTTTCTGGATCACTCTTAGAAGTCATCTGAATGATTTTGCTACTCCATATATTTTTGTCTTCCAAAATATATTTCAATCCAAAATAAGTCAAGTAATTTATGCACGTTTGTGTTTGTGCCTACATGTACATATTTTTAAATTAAATTTTTGGGTCTATACAGCCACTGTACCTATGGTCTGAAGCCATATATATATTTCATCTAACATATATATATATACATACACATATATATATGTAGCCAGTATTTGTATAAAATATATACACTTTGTTGTCATATTGATTATATGTGAAGTGGTTTGTTTTGAAATAACCTCAGGCCATGACCTGTTGTAACTATTTGAAGGCCTTATTTAGTGTCCCCTCGGTGACGCATGCAGCAGTGCAAATTAAACCTATGTGCATTGGGTTATGGATAATCTTTTGTTTCAAAGAAGGCGGAAGCCTCTGTCTGAATTAACACCAAAGAATAAATTTCTCTGACTTGTCCAAGTAAACCTAAACACATTCTACTGACAAACCGGACACAGAGGATTTTTCTAAATACCACACATAATTACACGTTTACACACTTAGAGGGTAATCCTATGATACAAGTTCAATCTCTATTTTTAAGGACTATCACCCAAAAGGAAAAGAAGATTCCTAAGTCAAAGGAAATGTGGAAAATGACCATAGGCTTAGGAATTCCCTCAAATCCAGAAAATTCCAGGTTAAGGCTTGAAGTTGAATCATTCCCAGGTCTAAGCTAAAGTTAACAAGAATACAAGGCAAACGATTTCTTTGGGGACAAAGCAGCATTGTGTCAATGAGACCCTCTCCTGCAGGGTAAAATTCATTCTTCTCGACACTGTAAATGGACCCCGAGTTTCATAATTAGCAGATAAACTCACAGGAACCAAAGCTGACATATGGATAAAAGCAGCGAGATCACAGTACACCAAAGTATCATATATATCGAAGAAATAATTCAGTGTCTTAGATTTTTCTATAAAAATTTGTGATCTATATATAGGACTTCATTCACATGGACACTAACAATAAGGAGTATTTGCTTTGGCGGTAGTGGATCACACATCTGCTTATCTTGATTTTAATATATATTTTTTTTACATCATGTTCTGAGTACACAGATGTGAGTCAGGTAGCATTTGAATCCCCCACATCATATACACAGCTGAGGTGCCCTGCATCCGGCATCCCCCGGGGTCCTCGGTTCACTGACGTTAGCCACATGAATCCAAGGCCTGAACTCAGAGCAAGAAGCTTAGTTTTTGCACGATCAGTCAGCATAGATAATAAATCCAGAAAATGTGCTGTATTTGTTGTTGTTGCCTCCATGGGCTTTCCCGCCATCTAACTTGATGTAGACTTCATCTCCTGGCTCCAGGTGAAGAACCACACTGTTACTCGCGTAGTCGTAATTCTGATCCGCATCTTGGGCAATCGCGCTGGCGCGCACCTGTGTGAAACAAACAAGAATTAGAATCTGCAAAAAAGATTTTCTTTTCTTTTTTTTTTTTCCCATTCACACAGCACCATAAATAGACTGGCCGTCAGGGCCCTGAATTTAGCACAGCCAAGTCCACCTTGGCCTTGGGGCTTTATGAGGATATCTTTGCAAGGGTTTCAACTAGGTATTGGAAAACAGAACATAGCGCTTTTCTGACGGTCATTGTAGCAGTATTTTTTTTTTCAACTATATGTGGTAAACAATGCATACCAATCTCTTCTCTTCCTAAATCAGGACTTTTCTAATTCCTTGTATCTCTATGCCCAATCACTTCCTGAAATGGCCATTGTTTTTTGCATTTTAATTTAAACCAAGCAGCAGTATAACCAGTTGCCTATGAGTACAGAAGTTCAAACCAAACTTCAGTTGGTCCCTCTGATGATTAGAAAATTGAGATCCATGGTATGTACAGACTCAGAGAAATCTGACTCCTCTAACTGTACTATACAGAAAGAAAAAAAGAAGAAATCTTTTTGATTTGGGACTTTCAAAATCTAATTCAAGGAAAAGCCCCTGTACCCAAATCAAACATCTTCGGTTTAAAAGTTTTCATAGCTCTTACTTCTATTTGTGCCTTTTTATCACTTACTTGTGTGCACTTAAACTATTTAATTTCAATACATCTAAAACTTATAGAAGGAACAACATTCCCATGATTTGATGTCTCTAAAATTTCTAGAATTTTTGAATGATCTCATGGAATACCCTTTTATATTCAGGTGATGCTAAATGTGTGGTTTGCTCTGAGGATGGAGCTTTGCTTATAATCCACTCAGGTTGAGCCTGTGATCTCATTAGAAAGCTGACAGACACTTGCAAACAGTCCAGTTCCCCATAATATCAAGTAATATGGACATTCTGTCACATTCTCAACTCCAAGTAGGCTTCACATTCATTTAGTTGTATTTTGAGTCTACCTTGGAAACATTTTTTTTCAATAGGCAGACTTGTACTTGATTTATTTCAGTAAAACATCTACTTTGTGGCTTGTTTCTATTCCACTGTAATGATATTTCCCCAAATAACACAGCGAGTGATTTAGTGGTTTTGTAAACCTGTGCTATGTAATAATGCATGACTTGGGGTGCAATATGTGGGATTTTATCACTTGGCAAAATGAGAGAAATGAGACATAAGTCAAGCATTTCCATTCCTTTCTTTCAAAATTTAAATGATAGGTTTTCAAATTAAATTTTCATGTGGTATGTTCTCACAGTAATGCTGAAATGTTAAAAAAGGAGAAGGCTCTTTGACACTGCTGAACTTGTAATTCGAGTAGTATTTTAAGCATTTCTTTCTGGATATCATATGGCAAAAGGAGAAAAGGGCTTAAAGATTTAGAATCGTTCAACAGTGTGCTAATTGACACTAATATAGTAAAAGCAATATATAATTATGCTGAGAAGCACTGATTCAAATGTATACACCACTTTAGTGAAGTGATCTGTTTTGAACATTAATAAAAATACAACTTAATGTTATAATATTTCTTAGGAATTAATCCATTAGATTATAGGAGTTGGATGCTTGGATTCACTAATTTCATCTAGTCATTACATTTCCAGGGGAAAATAATCTACAAGGAGGACAGCATTCTTAGGACTTAATTTTTTTTTTAATGTGTAGATTTTTAATGAGTGAGAAAAATTAAAATACAAAATAATAGTTAGCCATATTAGTAATATATGAATTATCAATCTATAATAGGTTTCTCACCTAATAATCAGCCACACATTTTTTTTTAGCCCTTTAGGTATTTAGTATGAAATTCTATGGGTATTGTGCTTTAACACTGTTTTCTACATGAGGGCATTTGAGAACTGGGATTATCGAAATCAGTTGATTTAGAGATAACAGTCTTAAAAACACATATATAATGCAATTTTTATTCTGTTGCATTATGGGGTCTAACCACAAACCCATGTAAATGTTACCATTTTTATTCAGTAGGTGTTACCATGAAAATCTGCAAATGCATTAGGGTGATCCCACAGACTGGAAGGTTACCCTTACAGTTTTCACTTCCTTTGTTGGATAAAGCTAGTGTGATTGCTTTTTAATGAAAGTGATTCTCTAAGATTTTAACCTGCACTGTACCATAATACTGTCCCAATTAAATATGTGCCATATTCTAGTGTACTCTGCATGATTTTTGTATGCCTGCTCACCTGATCATACTATAAAGGTATAATGGAACTTGAAATTTCAAGCTCTAGTATCCAGCCCAGTAACTTCCAACAATTCTTCCTTTAAGCCATCAAACTATTGAGGAAAGTAATGTATCTACCCTGGAGACTATTTTCAGGTTCCAAAATGTACACCGATTTCAGCATTTTCTCTGAGAGGTTGATGCATTCTTTCCTTTGCCCCATATATCCATTTCTACCTAAATGTACTCTAATATCTTTTCATCTTATAAATTAACTATTTAGATTCTGCTGATCTTTACTACATGTTTCACAGCCCCAAAAAGATAATTAATTTGACATTTCATGAATCTTGCTAATAAATTAATACCAGCCCACAAACTGTCCATTATTTCCAATATATCTCATATTTATTGGTGCCATGACTAATAAATTCTTAAAGTAAAAATGGATCTTTAATTATTTTATAGTTCTAATATTATGCCAGTTTTATTTTTTATTACAGTAGCTTTTTTTTTCTTTCCAGAAAATTAGAGTAGCTTATTATAGTGGTATTACAGTGACTGGACTCAAATAGCTATTTTTTTATTCAGGTTTCCTGCTAAAAGTATACAAACTTAAAAAAAAAAAAATTCCTGTCTCTGTTAAAGCTATTTGAGTCCAACTTTTGCCTTTAATATGCACTGTCATGGGCTTTTAACACATGGTAAGATTAAATTTAGGTTGATGGTTTCATGGGGAATATGAGAATCATGGTCCTTTTAGTTCTCTGTTTGTGAGGATATAATAGGTTATGTTGCCTTAGCATTATCTTATTAGTGAGGGTTTATCATTAGAGACAATATTTATGGTAACATTTGCTAATTTAATTAATTGCTACTGATGCTCTCATAATTTCATTTTCATTGTACTTCTGTGGAATCATAAACAAAAGGTTAAGTGGTGCATCAGGTTAATTTACTGGCCTTTGATGTTTCCATCTGTGATTCTGCATTCAAACACAAAGCATAAATAAAATGGTTCTCGTATGGTTACGGTCCAGAGGCATTCCTCTATCCTAGAGCGAACTGCTTTTTTAGTTTAATTTTTTGTGATTCTCAAATCTACTTAATCCATAGAACATTACACTGACATGGATCTCTTGAGTTTCTGTTTTATGAAAACAAATTAGGTCAGCTCAGAAGAGGGAACTGCTGTCTAAGAAGTGATCAGACAAGAGTAAAATTGAAAATCAAGGATCAACTCTTTCTTTAATATTAATTAAAAAAAGATTTTGTAAGATTTGTCATTTATAATGCCTGCAGACCAGACTTTACAAAATAGTTTTCTTCTGGAGATAGAATTTCTTAACACTAATATTGTAATAACCATTTTGCAAAACAGTCCTTGCTGAATTCGAAAATATATTGTTTGCTACGGTGTTTGTTTTTCTGAATAACTTGTTGCTCACCTTTTATAGAAGCAGCAGCTTAATAATGCCAATGAAAAGCATTATACATTATCTGGTCAGCTGTTTTGCCTTTTTTTTTTTTTCTGAGCCTCACAGAATGCATATCCTAGGCTGATACAAAGAAGCCTTCTACACTCCAAACAATGAAATAATTTTAAAAACAAAATGCACATGGAACACAAATATGGCATGGTTTTCCTGGAATCTAAATCTGGCCTCAGCATCAACATTTAAACTAATTTAAATGTACTGCTCCCCAGCTTTTCATGCAATTGCAATTTTCAGAGACTTAAAGATGTGTGTTTTTATACTCTGGCTGAGACAACTTGAATCTTTTTTTTTTAATTTGAATTAATACCTCTAAAAACAATCTCTTCAGCCTGACAGTATTTGCTAGACTTAATCTTTGAGTCAGAAGGCAGCCAATTTGTAAATAAATGGGTGCCTCATCACTGCCTACTGAGGGGCTGTTCACAAATCATTTTGTTAGGGTGACACAATAGCTCTATTTTGGTACAATGAGTCATGCCCTTTTTAGCCATTTACCTATAAGGAAGCCACTGCCCTGTGAATAATTTTTATTTATCTTAATATTATTTTCATGCATAATAACTATAATAAACAACCCTGTCAGTGCCTCCTGGTGGTCATTTTTCCTCTTTTTTGTTCTATCCGACCTTAGGGTCCCTGAAGCCATTTACTTCTGAATTCCTTTAGAAGTGAGGGGTGATAGGAAACAGAACGGACAGGATATTTTGCCCTTTCTCTTATTTATTTAGAGCATTTGTGTTTCACTTTGGAAGAATTCTGACACTGTGAATTGTGTGTTTGGAATAAATTCTGCTTTAATGTGGCTTAACAGAAACCAGGGTTATAGCTAGAAAGGTCTCAATTCAAGGGACAAGCAACCTGAAGCCTGAGAATCCTTGTTACATCACAGTTGGCCCTCTCAGGGTCATGGGGAGCGGGGTGGAGGGGGGACTCTTTGTGCCACCCGAGAAGCAAAGGTAAACCCAAGAACTCAGCCCAGACTGCAGGCTGCAAGGCCTCCCTCAGCGGCTGCTGATTTAACGTGTGCAGAGGGTCTGATTACACTTTGAGGTAGATACAAATATGATTCTCCTTCCCTGACTAAGAGATCAGACACATTTCGGTTTTGCAATGACCGCGAATTTCTCATGCAACGTAAAAGTGGCCCCAGCCTAACACCGCAGACCAGTGGCCCTTGGAGCAGCGCGCAACGGCTTGGCTCAGGGGATCAAGTCGTCTGGCCGAGGGCTAACCTGAGGCTATTTCACAGTCCAGGCCAAGGCCACCGCTGCTTGTGAGGAAAAGGTTGGGTTGGAGAGACCCTCACGAAGGCGCCCTGGGGCTCGCTGGCAGGGAGGCTCATTGCCCCTGGGTTGGGTTGGGCCGCCAGCTTCCAGACCACCCGCCTGTGCGTCCTCCGGCTCCAGCCAGAGGAGTTTGGGCTCTGTGTTTGGGAGCGTGTTTTATGGCACAAACCCAGGATTCTCAACTTTTCCTTTTGTTAGCAGCACTCGTTGCCTCTCCCCCTTCTTCAGCTGAAATCTAAACCAGAGTTTTTGCATCTCGAATTTGACTACTTATGAGTTTATCCAGGCCTGGCGACCGCGGAGCCCGTGGTCCTGCCTTGGACCCGGGTGCGCCCTCCGCTCGGACTCACTGCTCAGCGCCCCTTCTATTTTTTCCTTTGGGCCCAGGTCTTTCTCCCTCAGGTTTGTCACGCTGGCACGCCCACTTCTGGCTCCCCCAGCCCTCCCAATTCCTGGCAAAACCTGACAGTGACCCCACGGCTGGTGAGCATCCCACAGCCGGGGGGTCGCTTTCTCCTCTGGGACTGCCCGAGATGCACGAACTGTCCCGGGACCGAATCCTGCTTCCCGCTTCTTAGGGTCTCGCGCACCGAGCGCAGGTGCCCGGGCTCGGGAGCCACCCTCGCCAGGCCGCCGGGCGCTCTTCGGCATACGACTCCCGCCTCCCCAGGGTGGGGACAGCGTCCCCCCTCGCTCGCAGCTCCCGGGAGCGGGAGCTGCCGCGCCCTTCCTCCGCGGGCTCCCACCCCCCATTTCCGGGGTCTCCTCCCTCTCGCCGGCACCTTCCCGCGCGCCCTCCCCGCCCTCCGCCTGCTCTCACCTGGTTGTTTTTGCAGAGATCAGCCCACATGCTGGTGCCATCCCCTCCGCGCATCAGAACGTGGTAGGTGAAGAAGTAGATACCCGGGATGGAGCAGGTGAACTTGCCCGTGGTGGGATCGTAATGGTTCCCGAGGTTGGTGACCACGTCGTCGAACTTCAGCACCTCGTAGCCTTCGTGCTGCCGCTTGAGGCCGGCGTAGAAGGCGATCTTGGGCACCGTGCTGTAGGTGGCGGCGGTGATGGCCCCGGCCGCGTTCAGGCCCGGCGCCCCCGGCGGGCCCGGCAGGCCTTGGCGGCCGGGCTCGCCCTTCTCGCCCGGGGGGCCCACGGGGCCCGGCGGCCCGGGCTCACCCGGGGGCCCCCGCGGGCCCGCCTTCCCCGGCCTGCCGGCCTCGCCTTTGGGGCCCTGGATGAAGGTGGGCAGGGACTGCATGAGGCCGCGGTCGGGCGTGGCGGCTGTGCTGGGCGCCTTGGTGCCCCCGTAGGGGTCGCAGACCATGCGGCAGGTGCCCAGCATCTCGTAGTGCGCCGACGTGCCGGCCGAGCTCACCAGCACGGGGATGAGGATCACCAGCAGCAGCACCATCACCACCCCCAGCGCCCCGGCTGCGATCAGGCGCCTCCTGCTGCCCACCAGCCGGCTCAGCGCGGGGCGATCCTCTTGTCTGCTTTTGGACAAAATTTTGAAGGTTGGGCGGGGACCTCCTCAGAGCCGAAAACAACCCCCTGCGAACCCCAAGTCCCCCGGGCGGGCGGGCGCCGGCAGCTCCTCGCGGGCTCTTGCTCTGCCCCCAGCTGCGGCTGGGGAGGGAGCTCGGACGCCAAGTGACTTGAGCTGAAGTCCCGAGCTGGGGGTGCGGCTGGGGGTGGGGGCCGGGGGAGGGGTGCGCAGGGCGCCCTCTCGCCTCCCGCGAGGCCCTCGCACCTGTGGCTGCCGGGGCGCCGGCGCGGCCGCCCTGAGCGCAGAGCAGCCGCCGCCTCCCGCGCTCGCCCGGGCCGCTCACACTTTTATGCCGCCGCCTGCGATCGACTTTTCCGTTTTTGCCGACTGCGCCAGTTCGCACCAACTTTCCGTCTGAAGTTGCCTTTTTCTGCCTCCTTCTCTTCTTTCGCTCGCTGGGATCGCCCTTCTCCTGCCTTTTTTTTTTTTCCCTCCTCGGCAACCACCAGAACTCTAATAGATGCGCATCCCCAAAACCCCGCGCACCGGCCGCACGAGCTCGGGCCAGGCGCCCCCCGGGTGAGCGGAGCGGCGGCGCTGGGCACCAGTGGCGGCTCGGAGAGGCTCCGGGCTGGATCGAGGAGCTGGCGAGCAGTGGCGAGCGCCTCACGGCCGGGAGCGGAGCGAGAGAGAGACTGAACGCAGAATTCTGCCTGGGTACCACCTGCCAGGAGAAGAGGAGGCTGACAAACGCGCGCCGGAGCAATTTATAGGCACCCAAGGCGCAGAGGAAGGGGAGCCGCTTTGGCATCTCATTGCGGCATCTGCTCTGCTCATCCCACTCAAAAAGAGTTTGGCATTACTCTGACAATGTGGGATTTTTCCCCCCCTCGGCCTCTCTTTTTTTTTTTTCCTGCTCTGCACATGGATGAACAGTGAGATCCTGAATACTCCCTTGCTGAACTCTGGCGATGGCAGCACTCTCCCTGGACATATGGGGTGGGGAGGTGGGGGGAGGGAGACAGATGTACAGGAGGAGCGTTCAGAACTCAAGGGTCACACCTAAGTCCTCTATTTCCCCACTGCCTGCAGCCCCAGTTGGAGGGGGCAGTTGAAGGTTGAATGGAGGGTGACGGGGTTGACAGTATTTCTCTAATGGCTCACCCACAATCGGTGCTTCAGGTGTTTTGTTTTTTTTTTTCTCAAAATGCCACTTTTAACATAAGGAGGGCACTTTAGAATTTTCCAGATGGTAGATGTGATTTTTTTTTAACCTTATGATTTTCCTCACCAGCCTTCCAAAGTGAAATAAGATGTTGCCCAAAAAAACAGTAAGGTGTGTTGAAAAGTCAAAGGACCTTTCTCAAGGATTTTAAATGAACATGCCCACCACATAAAAGGGGGGAGGAGGGACTCTTTTGACAAATGCTGCAAATGGTGAGAGTACAGATAGGTACTCTGATTATAGGCTTACAATTCTAGCAACCTTTCAGGAGATTCAGCCATGGACCTAAGTTACATTTACTTAAAGGTAGTACATGCATGAGAAATAATCACTTGTCAGGATACCTTCAGAAGTCTTGAGAGAAAGCAGACAGCGTTCACAAAACTACTGGACAAGATCTTTTCCTAAGACACAGAAAGAGCCCTGCAGGCCTCAAGCACATTTCCTGCATGTGTCTTGGGGGAGGGGAAAAACGGGCAAAATATGAGAAAGAAGAGCTCTCATTTGTGATGGTGAACAGGAGAAGGAACAACCTGAATTTATAATATTAATGGAAAGCCCCTCCGCAGGAGATATTAAGCAAGTTATCCCACCAACAAATACATAAGACACACAAGAACGACTTTAAATAAACAAGTAGAATTGATTCGTAAATCATACTTCTGCATTCGGGAGCAACGGATGTCAATCAAACGCAGGTGACATTTGCTTGTCAATACAGGGATGATGGCTGGGAAGACGGTGACTTATTACATCGGGGCGAGAATTGAAATGAGAAGCAGACACAAGTAAGATTGCACAACCAGCAAACAATAGCATCCCGGGTGCCCAGCAGGGGCCTGTGATCTGGTCTGTGGGTTCCACAGCATGGATGGACATCCTCTCCTCTCTGCTTTCTGCCTACCCCCATCTCACCCCACCAGTTCAGTTCTTTCTCTCCTCCTCCTCTGTTTCAGAACAAAATAAGGTCAAATGAGGAGGCAGAAGGAAACAAAGATTCATTGATTCTTCTAAGAGAAATGTCAGTGGCTCGTCAGGTCTTTCCTGGGAGAATCAACATTGAGGCATTGGGCAGTGGGGGACATCCTAGCCCAGGTCTCCCTACTCCCCAGGATCACTCCCTCTGGCTGCTGACATGGCCCCTGCTCCTGCTGGTGGAACACAGTCCTTCTCACTTCTCAAACCTTTCACTTTTATTTGAAGGGGTTGGTTTTATAAACATCTGTGTTTACCTTGGACATAGTTACACATACATGTCACACTATTTTTGTTCACATGAGCTGCCTTATTTTTGCATGTTTAAGCAATACACACATAGTTCTCTCCAGGCAACAGTATCTATTTTCCTAACATCTCTTCTGGTTGCTTCTCAAAGTTTCCTTTCTTTGTGTGTGGGGTGGGGGGAGCAAGGGACAAAATGTGGTGTCAGCAGTAGCAGGTAATGTATTAATGAAATAAGTTCTTTCCCGACCCACCAAATTATCAGATGTCATCCGAGTTCTTTATTGTGAAGAAGAATTGAGTAGGGGAATAAAAGCAAAGTTTTTTTTTTAAAAAGGGAGAATTGTATAAATAAATTCTCATCAAAAACCTGAAGATTTTGGGTTTGGTCAAAAAGTTCGTGTGGGTTTTTCTGTAACACCTGAATGAACTTTTTGGCCAACCCAATACATGGATGAATACTCATCCCATAGAGGAACCCATCAAGGATGAAACAGTAGAGTTGAAAGTGACCCTGGAAAGCTGTTTTCCACTTGCTCACTTGGCAGATGGTGAGATGACCCATAGAAATCCATCCAGTGTTTGCTGGTACACTTTCCTCTGCACAGTAGTATGGATACATCCTGGCCCAGCCCAAGACCTGTGGTACTGTTCTTAGTAATTCAGGCTTTCCTCCTACTTTCTCGAATGCCAAGGCAGAGATTGATTTTTGCAAATGAGGACTTTAACATCTCAAAGTTCTGCTGAGATGTGGACTGGTGCTCAATTGTCATGTCATCCTTCGTAAGAAGTACACCTTCTCTGAGTTCACACAGCTGACCCTTGTCTTTCCCTTAAGTGCACACACCTGGGCAGTATGGACATTTGCTTTTTAATGAAGGAAATTTAAATGCTCCTTCTCTTTCCTTTCCTTTATAAATCATATATCAATACCTAGCGAAAAGCTTCTTTTCTCAAGATTTTCAGGGATACCTGTGTGGTAGATGAACTCATGGCTGATTTCTGCCACTTACCACTGCTTGAATTTTTCAGAAGGTTCTCTGGAAAGTTACTCATGCTTCAGCCGTTATTCTGACAGTTTGAATAAAGCATCTGATATGGCATATTACTCATCATCTTTATATGTTTATAATAATAGAAAATGTGTCAATTGAAAAAAAAATTTGCTTCTTTTCAGTCCTCGTCAGAGAATCAAACTGTATCTCTTAATCGATACTAATTTTGGAAGCAGGCCCTAGAATCTCATTTTCACAGGACTTCCCAGTGTTTTCTCAAGAAAACACTAGGCTCCATCTTCCCATTCCTGCACCTGGGCCTTTGGAGCCATTAAATAATAAAGTCAAATGCCCATGATCTGGACTGGTGATAATCCTGTGATTTTCATCTTTCCCACATCATTTCTGTCTCTTTCGCAGAACTGAGCAGATCCTCAACCCACGACTCCCACACAGATATGTGTGGCCATCCATTAATCTTTATTGAGCATTCACTGCCAGCATAGCCCTGCACCAGGCTCATCTGAGGTGGATAAATATTTAGTCATGAGAATAATTTTCAAATCCAGCAGCACTTCAGCAGAAATAGCATTTCTTGTAACAGTGGGAAAAAAATAATGAATTCACAAACCCAAGGGCTAGCTAAAGAAATAGACATTAAAAAATGTAAAATAATAATAATAATAATTGGGGCTGGATCAGCTATTGATCTTTAATTTCTGGGTCTTCATATTGTATTTCAGGACACACACTCCTCTGATTGAAGAATTAGAGGTTTCCAGCCAGATAGAGTCTGCTTCAAGTTATACAGGGAAGCTCTGAAAACAGAAGGGTCTTAACTTGACTCTTGTGCTGTGTTCAGTCACTTCAGTCATGTCCTACTCTGCAACCCTGTGGACTGTAGCCCATCAGGCTCCTTTGTCCATGGAATTTTCCAGGTAAGAATACTGGAGCAGGCTGCCATTTCTTACTCTAGGGGATCTTCCCGACCCAGGGATTGAACCCACGTCTTCTGCACTGGCAGGCAGATTCTTTACCACTGAGCCACCTGGGAAGCCCAATTTGAATCTTAGCTTCCTCATTTAGTAGCTAGGGAAGTTACTTGTAATCTTCCTGAGGCTTAATTTCCTTTTCTATGAAATACCTAAATCAGGATTGTGGTGAAGATAGAGTTAATGTATCTAATTACAATGATACTCAATGCCCAGTGAGAAGCCAGTAAATGTCAATTTTTATCTTAGTATTGGATTGGCCAGAAAGTTCATCCGGGTTTTTCTGTTTCCTCTTAGGGAAAAACTCAAATGAACATTTTGGCCAACCCAATATATTGTAGGTCTACTGAGGAGTGTGTGTATGTCTATGAATTGGATGTAGAATCCAAGGCTCTCAAGGGAGTTAAAGCTAAAGAACCAGACTTCAGAGAAATTGTATCCAACGAGCAATGAGTAATACAGACTTAGATAAAATGAGAAAGAATACAGAAGTTGTCCAGGAGAGCAGCCTTCTATAACATAAAACAAAGCAACACAAAACTCAAAACAAGCATCACTTTACTCTTCAAAGGAAGAAAAAAACCTCATAGCAGTTTGAATTCACTGCAGTTTGCCAGGCCAAGTTTTTACATTTAAAACCTAGGACTTCCCAAGGTGGCTCTAGTGGTAAATAACCTGCCTGCCAGTGCAGGAGACCTAAGAGATGCAGGTTCGATCTCTGGGTCAGGAAGATTCCCTGGAGGAGGGCATGGCAATCCATTCCAGTATTCTTGCCTGGAGAATTCCATGGACAGAGGAGCCTGGTGGGTTATGGTCTATAGAGTTTCAAAAGAGTCAGTCCTGACTGAAGGGACTTAGCCCAGCACAACACAGCAAGGAAGCATCAGAATATGCTTTTTTTGTCCCCTGGAACGTTCTCCAAATCTGAAGTAGCAAGTGTATTTAAAAATCACTGAGGTAGTTATTTAGGACCTGAGCCTCTGGATGGTGACTCTCAACAATGCAGACAAACCAGAGAGGGCAGCTCTGAACAGACAGACAGAAGAGCCATTCCTCTGCTGCAGACCTAAATCAGAACCACATGCAGGAGAGGATTTCCAACACTCACCCTCCATAGAAGATAGTGAGCTGAACAGCTAGCTTGGCAGATCTATTGTCCGAAAATGATCGAATAGCCAGATGGAGATCGTAACTAGCACATTATGTAAGACTGTTACAATACATGGTTTCAAGTTGGTCTTGAATTCTTGCTCTGTCCGTCCAGAGAAGGATGAAATCTCTAGTATGGATATGATATTTTCTACTTGCTTGCCATGGGTCAAAGTTTTGGTCCCTATGACTCTGCTGCTGCTGCTGCTGCTAAGTCACTTCAGTCGTGTCCGACCCTGTGTGACCACATAGATGGAAGCCCACCAGGTTCCCCTGTCCCTGGGATTCTCCAGGCAAGAACACTGGAGTGGGTTCCCATTTCCTTCTCCAATGTGTGAAAGTGAAAAGTGAAAGTGAAGTCGCTCAGTTGTGTCCGATCCTTAGCGACCCCACGGACTGCAGCCAACCAGGCTCCTCCATCCATGGGATTTTCTAGGCAAGAGTACCGGAGTGGCTTGCCATTGCCTTCTCCGCCCTATGACTCTACTTAATGTAGAAATGAAGAGAAATATTACAAAGACTGAGATCTAAGAAATTGGAAAGTCCTCCGAAGCTGTGCCCCAGGATAACTCAGTCATACAAGGTAGATGGATGAATTCAAGAAACTAAAGGCACTTATTTACAAAACAGAAACAGACTTACAGACATTGAAAACAAACTTATGGTTACCAAAAGGGAAACATGGTGAGGGGCAAAAATCAGGAACTTGGGATGAACATACACACAGCACTATATATATAAGATAGATAACTAACCAGGACCTACTGTGCAGCACAGAGAACTCTACTTAATATTCTGGGATAACCTATATGAGGAAAGACTCTAGGAAAGAATGAATAGATATATATGTATAACCGAATCACTCTTCTGTATACCTGAAACTAACAAAACACTGTAAATCAACTATATGCTAAAATATTTAAAATAAAGAAAGAAACTAAAAGCGGGAACCTTCTAGCAGAAGATGTATCCTAGGGACACAGTTGAGAAGCTGTGCAAGAGACAGATGAACTGACAGGCAGCAGTAAGAACTGGGGTGGTCTTGATGTTTTGTTATAAAAAATCTAAAGCATTAGGCATTCTGAGAAGCGAGGGTACAGAGAGCTCCCAAGGGAACCAGACCCAGGCAAGAGCAGCCAATATTCTAGAAACTAGCTCAGAGAGTAATTAGGCTGCAGCAGGCATAAGCATCAGGTGAGGTGAACTTGGTCCCACTCCCCACTCCCACTCCTCCCAGAGTAACTGACCTTCGAAAGGGAACAAATGTATGTGCTATGAGGAAACACTGTGTCTCTTGGGTATTTGTACATGAACAGACAGATCAGCTTTTCCCTAATGCAGGCAATCTCCTGGGAATAGTCTTAAACAGTGTAAAAATAGATTTAATTTGAAACCATAATCCCCAAAATAAATTATGAAGGTAGTTTAGATGTGTAATAAGCTCAAAGGAAGAAAATCCAAAATAAACCTATCAGGGGTAGTAGTATATTCAATACAAGTGGCAGTATCTGCCAATACTTCCCATTGAAAGAACTTGTCACGATTCATAATTCAGTGAATTACTTTATCTTTGGCTCTGGAAAGTGGAAAAGGTCAGTCAAAGTTGATCCTACATAGACCAGGGTTTTGTGATTTTCTTTTCCCTAGATAGTTCAAGACAGAAGTCATCATCCTTCCACTTGTCAGTATCCACAAAGGTTCTCGGGTTTCACTCGGGGCCCTTCTGACACACACAAGCAGGCAGGAAGATTCTGAGTGTGATGTTAATCATTCTGGGTGTTTTAGCCTTTTATTGCTGCTGCCTGGTGGGGACCATTCCAGAAAGCCGGCAACTTCACAGAGGCGGGAACAGAGACAAGACTGTTCATTTTATTACCAATGGCTGCTGTTGTGAATTTGCAGTAAATTTTCATGACAGAAAAATTTTTAATTATTGGCTAACTTAGAAGAATTAACTGAACATGTCTATTATCCACTATCTGTCATCATGTATTTGTACTTGTATATATACATATAATCTCAATTATATATATTAAATATGACACATATAGTATGTCATCATAACACATCTATGTATATTATATATGATTGCTATATTGATATGTGTATATCATATATATGATCGCTTTTACATCAGTTCAGTTCAGTCACTCAGTCATGTCCAATTCTTTGCGACCCCATGGACTGCAGCACACCAGGCCTCACTATGCATTACTAACTCCCAGAGTTTACTCAAACTCATGTCCATTGAGTCGGTGATGCCATCCAACCATCTCATCCTCTGTCATGCCCTTCTCCTCCTGCCCTCAATCTTTCCCAGCATCAGGGTCTTTTCCAATGAGTGAGTTCTTCACATCAGGTGGCCAAAGTATGGGAGTTTCAGCTTCAGCATCAGTCCTCCCAATGAATATTCAAGACTGATTTCCTTTAGGATGGACTGGTTGGATCTCTTTGCAGTCCAAGGGACTCTCAACCAACACCACAGTGCAAAAGCATCAATTCTTTGGCGCTCAGCTTTCTTTATAGTCCAACTCTCACATCTATACATGCTGCTGCTGCTAAGTCGCTTCAGTCATGTCACATGACTACTAGAAAAACCATAGCCTTGACTAGACAGACCTTTGTTGGCAAAGTAATATCTCTGCTTTTTAATATGCTGTTTAGGTTGGTTATAACTTTTCTTCTAAGGAGCAAGCATCTTTTAATTTCATGGGTGCAGTCACCATCTGCAGTGACTTTGGAGCCCCCCAAAATAAAGTCTGTCACTTTTTTCACTGTTTCCCCATCTATTTGCATGAAGTGATGGGACCAGATGCCATGATCATAGTTTTCTGAATGTTGAGTTTTAAGCCAACTTTTTCACTCTCCTCTTTCACTTTCATCAAGAGGCTCTTTAGTTCTTCTTCACTTTCTGCCATAAGGGTGGTATCATCTGCATATCTGAGGTTATTGATATTTCTCCTGGCAATCTGGATTCCAGCTTGTGCTTCATCCAGCCCAGCGTTTCTCATGATGTACTCTGCATATAAGTTTAATAAGCAGGGTGACAATATACAGGCTTGATGTACTCCTTTCCCAATTTAGAACGAGTCTTTTGTTCCATGTCCAGTTCTAACTGTTGCTTCCTGACCTGCATACAGATTTCTCAAGAGGCAGGTCAGGTGGTCTGGTATTCCCATCTCTTTCAGAATTTTTCAGTTTGTTGTTCTTTTACATGTATAGACACATAGATTATATATATATGTATGATTATTTATATTTGTATATAATTTCTTTTACATAAACTTGTAAGGATTGTTTTTGTGGGTGGGCAGAGTCTTAATGGTCAGATAGTGAAAGCCAGCTATGGACCACCCATGGTGCTTTCTCTTTCTCAAAAGCTCCAGACCATGACCTTGACACCCCACGACATGTGAGCATTGTCCTTGCATTACACAGACCACTGCTTGGTGCTCTTTGCCCATTTCCCTCAGGCTTGAGGGAGGCCTCCACATGGTCCCTTTTCTATGAAGGCCTTGGACAGAAAAGAGCAGGAAAAAAAAATAGGAGCTAATCAGAAGAAATTTTAAGAGAAGTGTGGTTTTCAGAGGAAAAATCATGCATTAGGCCTAAACTACATAATTAACTTTTTCCTCAGAAATTCAGAACAAGCTCAGAAGGCCCTAATCTAATGTTTTATCTGGTGTTTGACGGCACTAGTTAGAATGAATTCTCTGGATAAGTCGCTTCTATTATCTTCTCATTAATGTGTTCAATTTAATTCAATTTAATTTAATTGAAAACAGGCAAGAAGAGAGCTGGACTTGGCTGTCTTTTCCTCTGCCTCCAGCCTCTCCCATCTGCAAACTGTCTCTCTCACACAGCATTTGCAGGCACCTTCCTTCAGCGCCTGTGGAAACCACCTCTGTCATCCTCTTTCTCAACAGCTCCCGTCCCCTGCCTCCCACCTCACTGCCTCTTGCTTCTCTGGGCCTCCCAAGCTCTGGTGAGTTCCCTTTGTTTTACAGCACTGGAAACCCTGGTGGCTCAGATGGTAAAGAATTTGCCAGCAATGAAGGAGCCTCCGGTTCGATCCCTGGGTCTGGAAGATCCCCTGGAGAAGAGAATGACTACCCACTCCAGTATTCTTGCCTGGAGAATTCCATGGACAGAGGAGCTTGGCAGGTTACAGTCCATGGGGCTGCAGAGTCGGACATGGCTGAGCGAATAACACTTTCACTTTATAGCACTAACCTCATTCTGCTTTCCTAAAGGCTCACATCCTTTCTCCTGTGACAAAGAAAAATCCCAAGTCTTTCATCTTTAGCCCCCCACCTACTCCTTCCCCCACCCACATGCACTAGAGACACATTTACTAGGGACTAAATATGTGTTTGTGGATGTGAATCGCTGAACTGGGAATCAGCAGCAGCATTTTCAAAAGAATCTTAAAAAAAGACTGAAGAAATCCAGATGTACTGAACAAAGCTGGACTGGAATGAGATATTTCCAAGGACTGTTCATTCACTGAGCCATGTCTGACTCTTTGTGACCCCATGGACTGCAGCCCACTAGGCTTCTCTGTCCATGGAATTTTCCAGGCAAGAATACTTAAGTGGGTTGCCATTTCCTACTCCAGGGGATCTTTCCAACCCAGGGATCGAACCCGAATCTTGTGTCTCCTGCATTGGCAGGTGGATTCTTTACCACTGAGCCACCTGGGAAGCCCATTTCCAAGGGCTGAAAACTCTTTAAACTGCCCAGGGACTTCCCTGGTGGTCCAGCGGTTAAGAATCTGCCTGCAAATACAGGGGACATGGGTTACATTCCTGGTCCAGGAAGATCCCACATGTCGTGGAGCAACTAAGCCCGTGTGCCACAACTATTCAGCCTGTGCTCTAGAGCCCAAGAACCACAAATACTGAGCCCGCAGGCCCTAGAGCCCATGCTCTGCAACAAGAGAAGCCACTGCGATGAGAAGACAGTGCACCACAACTAGAGAGTAGCCTCCACTCACCGCAACTAGAGAAAGCCCACAAGCAGCCGTAGAGACCCAGCACAGCCCAAAATAAATAAAACAATAAAATTATCTCAAAAAATTGTTTCTTCAAAATAAAAATATGAGAATTTGAGCTATGTGATTGAAAGAAAGGCTGGATAAGGGAGAAAAATATTGCATCAGAAGTATTATAGCAAACGTGGTAGCTGCTCTATGGAAAATCACATACTTCTGAGCTCCCCAGGAGCCGAGGCAAAAAGGGAAACATCATGAGTGAACTTGTAGCTCATGACTCATTGAAAGAAATATATCCGTCTTTCAGGAGAAAGAGAATTTTTCCTCACACAGAATTGTAAGAAGAGTTTATCAAGTGAGGGGGTATGAACCAATATTATGGATAACAGTCAAAGATGGTTTGCAGGGAATAAAAATATATTGCCCACAGAGAAACTAAAGTAGCCAAGTCTAATTCAGCTTACTAACCCTAGAATGTCTTGAAATTCATTCGAAGAAAGCTAACATATTGAATAACGGGCAACTACAGCCCTCAGAAAATACATAATTAGCAAAAACAGAATGATGGGGGAAAAAAATAAGAGTGGAGTTCAAAGCAAAAGAGGTGATGACTTCTTTTCAAATAAAAATCAAAAGTGCAGTAAATTATATCCCTGGAGTGACAAAACTCAGTGAAAACAAATGCAAATAAATTCCGCATTTCTGTTTCCTTTTCGTGTGTAATTTGAAAAGATCAATCAAATGTGATTAGCTACAAGAAAAAAAAACAGTTAAACCTTTTGGCAGATTTGTTCCCAGGTCATGACTACCACATTTTGACCTGTGAATTACAACTGAGATAAAAACGTTACTTGTATTATAAAAACAACTTTGAGCTGATAGGAAGCTAACTGAATCCCACCTAAATCTCCAAGTTTGTAAACAGGAAACAAGGCATATACTGTTTGACAAGGATATTCATAAACACCAGGAACTACCCATATAAAAAATTAACAATTGTATGTGCCCCTATGAATTACAAGCACTGATCTACTACTGCAAAAAAAAAAAAAATCACTTTTCTCCCTTCACATTCAACTGGTCAGTTTTAAGTAAGTATATTGATTTCAACCCCAACAACTCTTTACTTTAGCCTATAGTAACTCATTGGATATTTACTCGCAATCTCTAAAATATGGACAAGTGTATGCAAACTAAAAGCATCCCAGTACTCCTGAGACAGCCAATGAATTTTCTGAAGATTTTTGAGCATGCAGCATTGTGTGAATTTTAATGATTTTTCAGCTCCTCTTAGATCCACACACAAATATAGAAATATGTATTGGCTAATGCAAATGAAATTGAAATGGGTTCAGTGGATGGTAAAGCCATCTCTGTGCTGAGTGCTTTAATACCTGGGGTTCAGAAACCACTTAGAAGGTAACACTCTCCGCATCAGCAAAAGATAAAAGGCAAACTGCTCTTACAAACCGATAAACAGCGTATAACACAAAGGGGGGAAAATAAATACTCTTTCACAACACAAAAGGGAGTGGAGCCAGGGAGATAAAAATGCAAGAATAAATACAGGTGGTTTAAACTAGTAGGGAGACTCTGAATGAGGGAGAAAAATGACTTGCTGGTTTTCTTTCTTGGAGGGCTTTACAAACCGAGCTTTCTTAGAATAACTCAAGTTTCAAATATGGCTGCACGTTAAGTTCTGCGTTTACCTCTTGTCATGGTCATGGAGAGCTTTGAAGCAGTGTGAGCATTTCTAAAGAATGGAGCCCCTTGGAAATGCAATTACATTATTTATCAGTGAAATTGGAAATAAGGAATAGGAAAGAATCAGAGGGACAGTGAAGATTTGCCACGCAAGTGCTGCCAGTTCCCTGACCAACCCCAAATCTGTTGAAGTGCTTAGCCCTCTGGTCTCATGATAAACTGTGATCCCTCATATTCATCAGGGACTTGATAGCTGGGAGTGGGCAACTCCAAATTAAAATCTCCCCTGTTTTGTTGGCCCGGAGATTCATTTTTGCTGTCACCCACTCCACATACTCCTCCCTTTGTTTGCTGATTATTAATTTTGGACTCATTAGTGATTTAATTTTTCAACTCCAAATGCAATCATTTTTAATGATTCATTCGTGGAACGTTTTTCAATTTAAAGTAGGAGAGAGTTCAATTTCTACTGAGTTCTCGGAAATGAAGTGGCCTCTTGATGGTAGAGAGCATATTTTGAAGGGGTTTGAAGTCTTTGTGTGGAATTTAGCTGCCGTGATAAAGCTCAGCGTTGCAGGATGATTGGGGGCTATATATACGCCGACTTAAATAAAACGTACAGGATTCGAGTCAGAAAACTCTTTTTGAGTGAACTATTCATGAAAATGGAAAATTACAGGATTTTTCTCACTCACATGAAATGCTGGGCTCTGGCAAGATGTCACTACAGCTGATCTTGGCAATAAGAGCTAGTGAAAGTAAACGAGGTGGTTGCTTTGGAAAGGAGGGCCTCTGGTAAGAAGGCTGTTTGTTTTGTGTAATGTTTCATACTGATGAAGCCACAAAAGCATAAAAGTACTTCTTCAGGTTGTTAAAGTAAGGGTCCAAAGAAGCCAGAGAAACCAGCCTCTTTTCAGTTCTTAGATGATTCAGTTTTGTACAGAATGAGTTGTATGAAGGAACTAGATGTATTTTTAACAAAATATATCCTATTCCCTTTTATATCTCCCAGAGCATCCATACCAGCACCTGGGCACCAAGTGAGTCTTCAATAATTGTTTGTCAAAATGGGTAAAAAGAACCATCTTTTTTTTTAAATCAGAGGATAATTGCTTCACAATATTGTGTTGGTTTCTACCAACAACAGCATACGACGTGAATCAGCTATGTGTATACATATATTCCCTCTCCCTTCAACCTCCGTCCCACCCACCCCATATCCTACCCCTCTATGTCCCCACAGAGTACTGAGCGGAGCTCCCTGTGCTATACAGCAGGTTTCTACTATTTTACATACAGTACTATATATGTATTTCAATGCTGCTGTCTCAGTTCATCCCACCCTCTCTTGCCCCAGCTGTGTCCACAAGTTCATAAAGAGAACCATTCTATTTGCTGCTTTTGACTTACAAAAAGAGCAAAACATATACAATGCTAACTAGGCAATGGATGGTTCTAGATCAGCCACTAAAGAGATCCCTTTATGCAGAGCTGCTGCTGCTGCTAAGTCGATTCAGTCGTGTCCAACTCTGTGCGACCCCATAGATGGCAGCCCACCAGGCTCCCCCGTCCCTGGGATTCTCCAGGCAAGAACACTGGAGTGGGTTGCCATTTCCTTCTCCGATGCGTGAAAGTGAAAAGTGAAAGTGAGGTCGCTCAGTCATGTCCAGCTGAGTGACCCCATGGAATGCAGCCTACCAGGCTTCTCCATCCATGGGATTGTCTAGGCAAGAGTACTGGAGTGGCGTGCCATTGCCTTCTCCGTTATGCAGAGCACTGAACCCTAATTGAGGTGGTGGCTCCACTTACAGTGACTCCTGGCTCCCTGAGATAAAGAGGAAGAAATGTGGATGGATATCACATGACCATTTTGTCCTTAAGGGGCCACCTCTTGACCACCCATGTTTGGCTGAGTAGACCCTCATCTCAGGATGGGCCATCCAGATTCTTCTCTTTCCTGATTTTTGAGATATGGAATAGAAAGACATGGACATTGACAGTTCCATGGAAGAAAGTCTCACAAATGCCAATTGCAAAACTTGTTAGGGACTTCCCCGGTGATCCAGTGGCTGAGACTCCCCTCTCCTGATGCATGGGGCTTAAGTTTGATCTCTGGTCAGGGAACTAGACCCAACATGCCACAGCTAACAGCCCGTATGCCATAACAAAGACCAGTAGCAGCCAAATAAATAAATACATAAATATTGAGAACAACGACAAGTTGTTTGAGCTGTCCCTGGCTCTTTTATCTGTTCTTCTAATCCTGTGGGGTATTTTATATCTTCCAAAGAAGCCGACCATCCTTTTTGGGCGGCAGCAAACAATAGACATTTATTGTCTCCCAGTTTTGGAGGCTGGAAGTCCAAGACTGAGGTGTCAGCAGGGTCGGTTTCTTCTGCGGCCTCTCTCCTTGGCTTGTAGATGGCTGTCTTCTCCCTCTGTTTCCATGTGGTCTTCCCTCTGTGTGTGTCTGTGCCCTGATCTCCTCTACAGGACACCAATCCCATTGGACCAGGGCCCAACCACAGCCTTATTTTATCTTTGTGACCCCTTTAAAGGCTTTATCTCCAAATACAGTCATATTCTGAGATATTGGAGGTTAGGACTTAGACATGTGGATTCTGCAGAGGGGATGCAATTCAGTCCATAACTAATGTCTAGTGTGGATATGCCTGAGAGACAAAGCAACATTGAAAATTCCAGTCATTACCATGACTGGGAAACTGGTATCCCTTGAGACTGGAGACCTATTCAGCATTTCCAGTCCAAGTGTGGCTGCATTTTCTGCATTTTAATTGTGGCAACAGATGAATTACAGACATGGGCATCGCTTGACGCTAGGTTACCATTTCCTGGGAGTTTAATGAGTGTGACTTCTTTCAGATAACTATGAGGTTTGAATGTCAATTGTGACTCAGTTGAATCTTCTTTTGAAATCATCTCCAATTTTGAATTTTTCTTCCTCCAACTGCTATCAAAAGCAGATCTTTATGACCAACACCAGGACCCTCATAATAGCTTCCTTTACCACACCTGGCCTCCAGTTTGCTCGGTTCTTGTTTGATGTACATACCAAGCTTAGATTTTTCTTCCCAAGAGACATTGTTCATTGTTCTGTCCATTTCTTCAGTAACCTTCAGAGGAGGCTCTCTCAGCTGAATCATCTCAAGATTAATCCTACATTCCTAATGTCATGCTAAGTGCATGCTTAGGAGTTTAATTTCTATTGCTACCAAAAATACTCCCAAAGCCTCTCTTCTGAATCCCTCTAGATCAAGTTCCTCAACTTTCTTCTCACACATTTCATACACATGTCCAAGTCCAAGTCCTTGCTTATACCACTCCATCTGGAATATCTCAAAAGGTCTCAGCTCTCAGGAGACTTATTCTTTAAAAGAAAACTTGTCAGAGAAAGACAAATATCATAAGATATTGTTTATATGTAATATCTAAAAAATGGTAGAAGTGAACATTTTTTACAAAACAGAAACTGAGTTACAGATATATAAAATAAACTTATGGTTGCCAGTGGGGAATGGGGGAAGGGATAAATTAAGAGATTGGGATTAACATATACACATTACTATATATAAAATAGATAACTAATATGAACCTACTGTATAGCACAGGCAACTCTATTCAATACTCTGTAATGAGCTATACAAGAAAAGAATCTGAAAAACAGAGGATATATGTGTATATAACTGGAGAAGGGCATGGCAACCCACTCCAGTATTCTTGCCTGGAGAATTCCATGGACAGAGGAGACTGGTGGGCTACAGTCCATGGGGTTACGAAGAGCTGGACACAACTAAAGCGACTCAGCACACACACACACATGCATGTGTACATATAACTGATTCACTTTGCTGTATACCTGAAGCTAACACAACACTGTAAATCAAGTACACGCCAATAAAAATTTTAAAAAAAGAAAACTTGTATTCAAATTTTACTTCCTCAGACATGTTTTCCCTGACCATTTTGTCTATGATGGTGCCCCATCCACTGACATCCTATCACCATGCTTTGTTTTTCTTTATGGTGCTATTATTGGTTGAATTATGTTTCCTTCAAAAATTCCTGTGTTGAAGTCTTAACCTCCAGTACCTCCGGATGTAGCTGTATTTGGGGATAGGGACTTTAGAGGAGTGATAAAGTTAAAATGAGGTCACTAGGGTGGGCCCTAATCCAACGTGACTGATGTCCTTGTAAGAGGGAATCAGGACCCAGACATAGAAGGAAGAGCCAATGAAGATACAAGTAGAAGATGGTCATTTATGAGCCAAGGGGAAAAGCCTGGAACAAATTCTCCCTTCGTGGCTCTCAGAAGAAACCACCCTTGCAGACACCTTCATCTCAGACTTCCAGCCTCCACAACTGCGAGAAAATTTGTTTCTACTAGAAAGTCAAGTTCAAAAACAAATTTTCTGAGGAAAACATGTCTGAGGAAGTAAAATTTGAATACAAGTTTTCTTTTTTTTAAATTTTTATTGGAGTGTACTTAAAGTCTGCAATACTTTAAAATGGTGGCACAGTACAGGTGTAAACATTACTGTCTATTGTTCTGAATCTGTTTTCCTCTATTAGGGGCTTTCCAGGTGGTGCTAGAGGTAAAGGTAAAGAACCCACCTGCCAATGCAGGAAACGTTAAGAGATGCAGGTTTGATCCCTGGATCACGAAGATCCCTTGAAGGAGGGCAAGGCAACCCACTTCAGTATTCTTGCCTGGAGAATCCCATGGACAGAGGAGCCTGGCAGGCTATGGTTCACTAGTTTGCAAAGAGTCAGACACAACTGAAGTGACTTAGCATACCCTCTACTAGAAAGTCAAGTTCAAAAGTGCAGAAACTTAATTTTGTTCACTGCTGTATCTTCATTTTCTAGACCTTAGTGCCTGGCAGATAGTAGGTTTTCAAAGAAATGATGTTTGGAGCCCTTTCTATATGCCCAGCTCCAGTCATCTCTGCCTAATTCTGGGGAAGTCCATTGGCCAGCAGATACCAACTACCCCTCCTCAAATCATAGCTTTTATTGGTAATAAAGGTAGTACTTTGGTCTCTATTTCCTTTATATTATTTCTCAATTGGTCTTAAACTTGGGCAGGGAGGACAGGGTGCTAGGTTTCAGTAGCCTTGCTCCCTAACATTCTGTAGCATCTTATAAACGCAGGTACTTCATGAATGTTTATCCCTATGTCCCCTTTACATGGTTCCTGACAACTTCAGTTCAGTTCAGTCGCTCAGTCGTGTTCGACTCTTTGCGACCCCATGAATCACAGCACGCCAGGCCTCCCTTTCCATCACCAACTCCCGGAGTTCACTCAAACTCATGTCCATTGAGTCGGTGATGCCATCCAGCCATCTCATTCTCTGTTGTCCCCGTCTCCTCCCACCCCCAATCCTTCCTAGCATCAGACTCTTTTCCAGTGAGTCAACTCGACACATGAGGTGGCCAAAGTATTGCAGTTTCAACTTTAGCATCAGTCCTTCCAATGAACACCCTGGATTGATCTACTTTAGAATGGACTGGTTGGATCTCCTTGCAGTCCAAGGGACTCTCAAGAGTCTTCTCCAGCACCACAGTTCAAAAGCATCGATTCTTCAGTGATCAGCTTTCTTCACAGTCCAACACTCACATCCATACATGACCATGGGAAAAACCATAGCCTTGACTAGATGGACCTTGGTTGGCAAAGTAATGTCTCTGCTTTTTAATATGCTATCTAGGTTGGTCATAACTTTTCTGCCAAGGAGTAAGCGTCTTTTAATTTCATGGCAGCAATCAGCATCTGCAGTGATTTTGGAGCCCCCAAAAATAAAGTCTGACACTGTTTCCACTGTTTCATCCATGAAGTGATGGGACCAGATGCCATAATCTTCGTTTTCTGAATGTTGAGCTTCAAGCCAAACTTTTCACTCGCCTCTTTCACTTTCATCAAGAGGCTTTTGAGTTCTTCTTCCCTTTCTGCCATAAGGGTGGTGTCATCTGCATATCTGAGGTTATTGATATTTCTCCCAGCAATCTTGATTCCAGCTCGTGCTTCTTCCAGCCCAGTGTTACTCATGATGTACTCTGCATAGAAGTTAAATAAGCAGGGTGACAATATACAACTTTGACGTACTCCTTTTCCTATTTGGAACCAGTCTGTTGTTCCATGTACAGTTCTGACTGTTGCTTCCTGACCTGCATACAGGTTTCTCAAGAGGCAGGTCAGGTGGTCTGGGATTCCCATCTCTTTCAGAATTTTCCACAGTTTATTGTGATCCACACAGTCAAAGGCTTTGGCATAGTCAATGAAGCAGAAATAGATGTTTTTCTGGAACTCTCTTGCTTTCTCCATGATCCAGTGGATGTTGGCAATTTGATCTCTGGTGCCTCTGCCTTTTCTAAAACCTGCTTGAACATCTGGAAGTTCACAGTTCACATATTGCTGAAGCCTGGCTTGGAGAATTTTGAGCATGACTTTACTAGTGTGTGAGATGAGTGCAATTGTGCGGTAGTTTGAGCATTCTTTGGCATTGCCTTTCTTTGGGATTGGAATGAAGACTGACCTTTTCCAGTCCTGTGGCCACTGCTGAGTTTTCCAAATTTGCTGGCATATTGAGTGCAACACTTTCACAGCATCATCTTTCAGGTTTTGAAATAGCTCAATTGGAATTCCATCACCTCCACTAGCTTTGTTCGTAGTGATGCTCTCTAAGGCCCACTTGACTTCACATTCCAAGATTTCTGGCTCTAGGTGAGTGATCACACCATCGTGATTATCTTTGTCGTGAAGATCTTTTTTGTACAGTTCTTCTGTGTATTCTTGCCACCTCTTCTTAATATCTTCTGCTTCTGTTAGGTCCATACCATTTCTGTCCTTTATTGAGCCCATCTTTGCATGAAATGTTCCCTTGATATCTCTAATTTTCTTGAAAAGATATCTTGTTTTTCCTTTTCTGTTGTTTTTCTCTATTTCTTTGCACTGATCGCTGAGGAAGGCTTTCTTATCTCTCCTTGCTATTCTTTGGAACTCTGCATTCAGATGTTTATATCTTTCCTTTTCTCCTTTGCTTTTTGCTTCTCTTCTTTTCACAGCTATTTGTAAGGCCTCCTCAGACAGCCATTTTGCTTTTTTGCATTTCTTTTCCATGGGGATGGTCTTGGTCCCTGTGTCCTGTACAATGTCACGAACCTCCATCCAGAGTTCATCAGGCACTCTATCTATCAGATCTAGTCCCTTAAATCTATTTCTTACTTCCACTGTATAATCATAAGGGATTTGATTTAGGTCATATCTAAATGGTCTAGTGGTTTTCCCTACTTTCTTCAATTTAAGTCTGAATTTGGCAATAAGGAGTTCATGATCTGAGCCACAGTCAGCTCCTGGTCTTGTTTTTGCTAACTGTATAGAGCTTCTCCATCTTTGGCTGCAAAGGATATAATCAATCTGATTTTGGTGTTGACCATCTGGTGATGTCCATGTGTAGAGTCTTCTCTTGTGTTTTTGGAAGAGGGTGTTTGCTATGACCAGTGTGTTCTCCTGGCAAAACTCTATTAGCCTTTGCCCTGCTTCATTTCGTGCTCCAAGGCCAAATTTGCCTGTTACTCCAGGTGTTTCTTGACTTCCTACTTTTGCATTCCAGTCCCCTATAATGAAAAGGACATCTTTTTTGGGTGTTAGTTCTAAAAGGTCTTGTAGGTCTTCATAGAACCGTTCAACTTTGGCTTCTTCAGCATTACTGGTTGGGGCATAGACTTGACTTACTGTAATATTGAATGGTTTGCCTTGGAAACACACAGAGATCATTCTGTCGTTTTTAAGATTGCATCCAAGTACTGCATTTCGGACTCTTTTGTTGACCATGATGGCTACTCCATTTCTTCTAAGGGATTCCTGCCCACAGTAGTAGATATAATGGTCATCTGAGTTAAATTCACCCATTCCAGGCCATTTTAGTTCACTGATTCCTAGAATGTCGACGTTCACTCTTGTCATCTCCTGTTTGACCACTTCCAATTTGCCTTGATTCATGGACCTAACATTCCAGGTTCCTATGTAATATTGCTCTTTACAGCATCGGACCTTGCTTCTATCACCAGTCCCATCCACAACTGTGTATTTGTTTCGCTTTGGCTCCATCCCTTTATTATTTCTGGAGTTATTTCTCCACTGATCTCCAGTAGCATACTGGGCACCTACCGACCTGGGGAATTCCTCATTCAGTATCCTATCATTTTGCCTTTTGATACTGTTCATGGGGTTCTCAAGGCAAGTGTACTGAAGTGGTTTGCCATTCCCTTCTCCAGTGGACCACATTCTGTCAGAGCTCTCCACCATGACCCGACCGTCCTGGGTGGCCCCACACGGCATGGCTTAGTTTCATTGAGTTAGACAGGGCTATGGTCCATATGATCAGATCAACTAGTTTTATGGGGTTATGATTTCAGTGTGTCTGCCCTCAAATGCCCCCTCGCAATACCTACCGTCTTATTTGGGTTTCTCTTACCTTGGTCGTGGAGTATCTCTTCACAGCTGCTCCAGCAAAGCGCAGCCGCTGTACCTTACATTGGACGTGGGGTAGCTCCTCTCGGCCATGCTTCTGCTTGTGGTCGGTTGCACCGAGCCGGAGTCTCTCACGTTTCCAGCTAAATTACCAGCTTCTAGAAGGCAGAGATTGTTCTCAATACCTGCATGTGCCCTCTTATTACAGGAGCAGCTCAGTAAACCGCTAATGACCAGATGATAAAGCACAGGTGTGGAACCCTGGGGGAGTTATTAGTCCAGTCCCAATGACTCTCCTTCTCAGAAGATTTTCTCACTTCTCACCTCTCATCTCTCCTCCACAATCAATGTACACGGCATAGAGATGGACAGAGGTGAGTGTGTACCATGAGTCTCTGTCATGGCCACAGACACTGGACCAGAGACGGATGCTGTCCCACCAGGGTAACTTCTTGGATTGAGACAGAGAGACTCATGCTGGCCTCTCGCAGCTGCCGGACTTATTTTTGTCCATTTAGGTGACAGAAAGAGGGCAACTGAGGCCCACCTTGTGACCCAGAAGGAAAGGTAGTCCACAGAGTAACTGAAGGTGCAGGCAGCCAGGCAGAGAGGAAGGGAGACTGGGAGCCATCTGGAGCCAACTTCCACTTCTGCCCATCATTTCCAGGAGACACCCTTGTGTCTTTGTTACCAACTTCTCCCTCTCTTGTCCCATCTTTACTTAAATTGGTTCGTTTCTGTTGTATGCAGAACAAAGCAAAACACACAAGGATAAAACAAAACCAACCAAAACCATTAACGCATTCACCCCATGATAGTTTTTTGAGGTATAGGTGTAATTCCCTTCAGAGAATGAGGAATAAAAATCCCTGAGCCCCTCCTGAACCTTTCAAATCATCCATTAAAGCCCATTTACTTCCAGGTAATTGAGAAGCCACTGCTATGCATCAGTTATTGTACAGTGTTGGGCAGTATTTCTTTGCAATTCTTTCCAAATAGAAGAAAGTACACCTGTGCTCCGAAGTCTACCAGGAACACTCAATGTTTTTAAATCTATCTTTTGCTAAATTGCCTCATAAATTCTGGCTGGTCTCAGGATCACCTTTCTTAACTCTGCCAGCTGAGATCAACTCAGGTGGTTACCTGAAGAGTTCCAAGATGTTAAATTTGAAATGCTAAACAAAGATCTTTTATGGGAAGAAGGGTGTTCATTTTTTTTCTTCGTGTTTACAGCTATACTGTTCAAGTGAGAAAGGTGGTGGGGGGAATCCTTGTATATGAAATTAAATCCAGATTGGACTGAAAGGACAAAATTGTTGGAATCACCTCCAAGGACTCCCACCCATCTCCATTTGCATCTTATTGATAACCAGTTAGGAGGTTGCTATAATAGGTCAGAGGGAGGCGTGGACCAGGAGGTCTCACTTATCCCAGGAGACGGTGATAAGTGGTCAGTGAGGGCTCAGTGAGAGTAAGAACCCAGGGGCTGAAAAGGAAGAGATCGTTCATAGACCAAGAATATAATGAACCCAGCAAGGATAAATTTTGTAAAGAAAATAAAAGCAGGGTGATGGGACAGTGCCCTGTGGGTTACCTTAGTAGTAGTCACCTAGGACGTCTCTGAGGAATTAATAGGTAAACTGAGCCCTGGAATATATGGGAAGGAAAAAAATAACCCAGGTTAAGGAACCCACTAGCAAAACACCCTCTCTTGTGAACAAGACTGACCGACTTAGAACCACAAGAAAGGTCAGTGTGGCTGCAACAGAGTAAAATGAGGGGAAGGAGAGGCGGGGGGAGAGGACAGCACCTCAAGATCTCTGGTAATTAAAAAAGTCTTTTTGTGTGTGTGTGGTCTATATAGGATTTCTTTTTTAAAAAATTGGTATTTTAAAGAGAAGTGTTAGCTGTGCAGAAAAACAGAGCAGAAAGTACAGGGTTCCTGTATCCCACAGCTGCCCTCCATGCATGGTTTTCCCTCTTGTTACTATCTTTGCATTTGTGTGGTGCATTTGTTATAATTGGTGACCCAGTACTGATACACCATTATTAACAGAAGTCTGAGGTTTATATTAGGATTCACTGTTTCATTAAAGGGGTCTTAGCATAGGCAGGAGGATGGGATTGGCATGGTCTGACTTATTATTTTGAAAGAATCTGGTTCACAAAATTGTTGATACTGGTTGTACTGTTTCTCCCCAAAATTCATATGTTGAAGTCCTAAACCCATCCATCAGAATGTGACTATACTTGGAAATTGGCTCTTCAGAGACAATAAAGGTAAAATGAGGTCACTGGAATGGGTTTCAGTGCAATATAACTAGTGTCCTCGGGCTCTCCGGTGGCTCAGTGGTAAAGAACCTGCCTGCCAGTGCAGGAGCTGCACATTCAATCCCTGTGTTGGGAAGATCCCCGGTGAAGCAAATGGCAAGCTACTCCCATATTCTTGCCAGGAGAATCCCATGGATAGAGGAGCCTGTAGGGCTGTAAGTTGGGCATGACTTAGTGACTAACCAACAACAACTAGGGTCCTTATAAGAAGAGGAGATGATGACACTGATAAAAAGGGAAAACCACGTGAAGACGGGGGAGAAGACGGCCGTCCACAACCAAGGAGAAAGACTGAAGAGCAATAATCCTGTGTAAACCGTGATCTTGGACTTCCAGCCTTCGGACCTGAGAGACCATAAATTTCTGTCATTTAAGCTTCCCAGTCTGTGGAACTTTCCCTAAAAATCAGTATGGCTGTGAGGATCTGCTATAAGAAAATCAACTTAATTTCATTCAACCAAGTATTTTCCAACATTTAAAATCAGAGGACCCCCTTTCCACTATAGACTACTGACACTCCACAGACTAGCAGTTTGTAGAGGATGCCCTGGGATGCCCTGAGCTAGAATATAAGCTCCATGAGGGAGGGGGCTTGGTTCTGGTCACTGCTATGTCCCCAACCCCTGAAATAATGTCTGGAATTCATTAAATATTGGTTGAATAAGTGAACTACGCACATGGCTTTATGCCATTCCATGTACACCAACTTCTTGTCCATCCTGTCCATCTATTCCTAGTCCCGTTACAAATCTCAGTACCGCTTTTCCTCAGGTAAAGGGAAGAATTACCTCACAGACTTCCTTTATTTTCTATGAACAATTCACAGGGAATGGGGGTCAACACCATCCAGAAACAGTCCTATCTACATGCCCGTATCTTCCACAGTTTTGAAAAATGCCACATGCTCCCTGATGTTTCCTTCTCATCGAAATTTTGTAATTTTCCTATTTTTATTTTCTCTGATGTTATTTTTAAAACACTTAGACAAAAGGAACAGCCATAAGAAAACAGATATTCACTTTTTTTCCCTCATCTTTCTAACCAGGGAAGTCTCCAGGAGCAGCTGGTTCACTAGCTAGTGTGAACCAGGAACCTATATTCTCTAGAGAATGTTTAACTGTCTACAGAGGGCTGGTATGCAGTGAGATTCTCCAAATAGTCACTGAGTCTACATGGGACTTCCTTCCCTGGTTGTCTACTGGTTAAGACTGTGATCCCATTGCAGGGGGCCCAGGTTTGACCCCTGGTCAGAGAACTAGATCCCACATGTTGCAACTGAAAGTTCTCATGAAGCACTTAAAGACCTGGTACAGCCAAATAAATAAATAATAAATATTAAAGAAGGAAATCAAGACTACATAGTACCATGTGAAAGTGAAAAGTGGTCATCTTTGTTCTACATAGGTTTAAGAGTACCTTTGTAAGATATTTGAGAATAACAGTAATATCTGTTCTACGAATTAGAACTGATGGTAGTAGACTCACTGACTCATTGGAAAAGACTCTGATGCTGGGAAAGATTGAAGGCAGGAGAAAAAGGGGATGGCAGAGGATGAGATGGTTGGATGGCATCACTGACTCGATGGACATGAGTTTGAGTAAGCTCCAGGAGTTGGTAATGGACAGGGAAGCCTGTTGTGCTGCAGTCCATGGGGTTGCAAAGACTCAGACATGACTCAGTGACTGAACAGATGGTAGCAGTAGGGCTTCTCTGGTAGCTCAACTGGTGAAGAATCCTCCTGCAACGTAGGAGATCTCAGTTTGATCCCTGGGTCGGGAAGATCCCCTGGAAAAGAGACAGGCTACCCATCCCAGTCTTCTTAGGCTTCCCTGGTGACTCGGATGAAAAAGAATCTGCCTACAATGTGGGAGACCTGGGTTTGATCCCTGGGTTGGGAAGATCCCCTGGAAAAGAGACAGGCTACCCATCCCAGTCTTCTTGGGCTTCCCTGGTGACTCAGATGAAAAAGAATCTGCCTACAATGCGGGAGACCTGGGTTTGATCCCTGGGTTGGGAAGATTCCCCTGGAGGAGGGTATGGCAACCCACTCCAGTATTCTTGTCTGGAGAATCCCCATGGACAGAGGAGCCTGATGGGTTACAGTTCATGGGGTCCCAAAGAGTTGGACACAACTGAGCGACTAAGCACACACATGGTAGTAGTACCCACAGTAGTACCTCTGGTACTAGGATTATTCTAAAGAAGGAACAGGGGTTCACTGCAGCGACTGAAGCAAAAGGGTGTGTAACATACAAACATCCATGCAGTAGAGCAAAACCCATCAGAAAATAAGATGTTGTTTATGACGGGCTTCAATTTTCTAGTGTCCACGTTCTCTCCAAGTCTCACTTCTTGTTTTCTTGATTCTGTGCGTGTGGGCTCGGTTCTCCTCTAGGTCCTAACTGATCATTCTTTTGCGTATTCTCAAATTCTGGACGGACCCAGTCTTCTTTCTTTAGTTCATTCCTACAGTAACTTTGGGCAGAGTCCTTTGTATGAAGAAATCACAGGTCATTGGACAGGCTGCCCAGGACCGTTTCACAGGACCCTACAGGTCTCTAACTCTACAGCGGCAGAGACTCTGGGGCTGCCTGCGGGCCACATCACTGGTCCAGTCAGAGTCCAGGCTTCCAGAAGGAGTAACTGGAGGGCCTGTGACCATGACATTCACTTGAATCTCAGTTGCCATCTAAGTTCTGCTTTAAGCTCACAGTCTGAAATGGTATAGTAGAGCTTGGCCCTAAAAGCTTAATATAACAACGATGATCTCTTTATTGGTTATTTTCATACCTACTAATTGTATTTCATTTATTTGCAAATTATATTTTCTTTGCCCATGAGCTAGTATATGTAAAACCCAACCTTGTTAAAAAAAAAACTTCAGATGTACCTTGCGTGCAATTATCTTGATAGCAATTTCTCAATATTTATCTTAACTTGTAAACAGAAAGCCTGATAACAAATATAAAATATGACAGCAAATAGATGGTTATAATTGTCAAGTAAATGAGATTTTAAGAAGCTGCCACTGAAAACTGATGTCTCAGGGTGGGAAGGAGGCACAAGAGGGAGGGAGATATGTATACATGCAGATGATTCACTTTGTTGTACAGCGGAAACTAACACAACACTGTAAAGCAATTATACTCCCATAAACAAACAGAAAGAATTTCGGTCTAGATGAAAATTTCCTATTTCCCTTGCTCCATGGGTGAGACCATGAAATTGGCTCATGTGATCTGAGGAAAATGGAGTTTCCAGCAACGGTAAGTGTAACTCTCTGCCCCTCCCAGCCCTTTTGATTGAAGAAGGACACATTTATTACTACACCTCAGACAAACGTCCTCCTCGCAGCTTCCTGGCTTCATCTGAAGGCAGACAAAGAGTAAAGAGTCTGTCTCCTCAAAAACAAATTTTAAAGGTTCTAATGGTCATCTCAAAGTATTTATTTTCTAGCAACTTCTTAAAAATCCAAGGGCTATGTGGACCTCAGTGGGGGAAAAAAAAAAAAAAAAGATGTACAATCCAAAGCATCGGGATAAAAAATGACAAGAACATTTAGCCATTTAAAAAACCCATACATGATAGTGCTTCTTAGATGTACAAACATCTTATATAAAATCTTCTCCCTTATTGGAAAAGAAAGAGGTGCCAAACCTGAGAAATGGCAGCTTCCCCCAAAATGCGTGAACAGGGAGGAAAGTCAGTTTATTTCTCACTGTCTTTGGGAATCCTGTTTTTACTGGGAAAAGACTACCCCGTTTTTCTTTTCACTATATACTTAGCAGCTCTGCAGCCAGATTTCCTTCTGAGGAAGGAGGAAGGCTGGTGAGAAGCACTATACGAGTTTTCCAGCCACTTGGCTGGCATGATGCATTTTAAAATGGGTCATATCACTTTGTATTTCCCAAGAACCCCAAATCATTCCAGAAGGAAGATCAAGGTAAAGCTAAAGTGTTTTTTTCCCCTCCCCAAAGGATAACAAGTAGTTGTTTTACATTTTAATCCTGATCTTTGACAGCTGAACTTTGATCTTAGATGTCCACCTTAAAATTTTTAAAAAACACATGATATAAACTAGGAGTCATATTTTTGTCTCCTTTTCTGCTGGCAAGCATTTTTCTACTTCCCTTGGCTTGGGTGACAGCATATGCCAACTACCAGGCTTCCTTCCTGTTTCCTGGTTGTCAGAAGCCTTGTTGATGGACTGCACCTTTAAGCTTCAGTTTTGTGTTAAGGGACAGGGTTGTTGACTGGCAAAAAAAAGAGAAGCGCCCTCTGCTGGCTCTGCGCTCTCTCTGCAGAAATAAATATCTCAATATCCATTTAGAGGCTGGATTGATTCTTGCATGTCCCAGCCCTGCCAGGAAAGTCTCTCTTACAATGGAGGTAAGGAGAGTCCATGAACCTGAGACCTCAGACAGCTCAACAGGCAAATGATCGAGCTGATTTCTCTCAGGATGCTCCATGAAGTTTTACATGCAAAACCTAAGATTCTGGACAGAGTTAAATTCCAACATTTATAACTCTGGAAGGGACAGATGGCAGACCTACCCTGAAATAGCTTTTCTGGAAGAGTAACACATGGTAAATTGCATTAATTGTAATAATTGCTTTTTATGCCTTGATAAAAACTGGCAAAGACCTTCAAAGATCTTTTAATCGTGGCAAATTAATACAGCTCCTCTTAGCAGTGACAGGGCTACAGTGCTCTGGCTTTGGCTTCTGCTTAGAGCCTACAGGATTAAAAAGAACATAGGAACGACTGACTCTGGAAAGAGCCACAGCTGAAGTCCTGGATACGCACAAGCTAGAGAAGTGGCTAGTCCCATTGGGAGCCAGACGGTAGCTATTTCTTACAGGTACATATTTGGTTAATTTTATAGTGACGGCACATAAGGATTTAGAAAAGCACCTCCCTCACCATATACTGTGGGTGAAGGTTATGTGTGTATCACAACTTCCTTCCTTTCAAACCCAACAGAACAGAGGAGGGCAAGCTCTCCTACAACATTTCTATATTTTTCTTCTATTAATGAACCATGTAACTCAAGAAGAGCTTCTATTATTTAACAGAAGCTTTGTATTTTTTCCTTTTCTCTTTCTTCTATGAAGGTTTTTATGTCTTTACTTCATGGTCCCTCCTTTAAGTACCCTAAGTCAAACTTTGGCTTTGTGTGTGGAATTTGTCTACAACTGTGGGTATTTTCTCCTAGTTTAAGCCTCTAGGAATATTTATGATTTTTCTCTTCATTCACTCAAATCTTTATGGAAAAAGGACCACATTTCAGACATCTAAAAATGTGGGGCATTTGAATGGCATGTGAGAGACAAAGATGAGTGATTGGTGAATGAGCCCTTTTACAATATCTCATTTAATCCGCATGGCAATCCTGTGAGATTATATTAACAATAACAATAATATAAACAGTATTCTTCCCAAGAGAAACCAGGGAATCTAGACAAATGAAGTAATTTTCTCAAGGTCACACATTTTTTAAGTGGCAGAGCTAAAATGTGAAACTAGGCAGTCAACCTCCAGAGCCCAAAGGACTAAGACAAAGATGATGTAGGAGAGCAAATTGGTTAAAAAAGCAAACAATTTCAGTTCAAGATGGTAAGAGCCCTGCTATATATATGCAGATGTTTTAGGGCAGGGGCTAGCATACTTTTCCTGCCAAGTGCCAGACAGTGAGTATTTAGGCTTTGAGGGTCATACAGTCCCTGTTGCATGCAATGACTCAATTTTACCATCGCAACAAGAAAGCGGCCGCTGACAATATGCAAACAAATGAGGTGGCTGTGTTCTAAAAAAAAACTTTATTTATAAAAAACAGGTGACAGGATGGATTTGACCCTCAAGACTATAGTTTTGCCAATGTCTGTGTTCTGTATGAGGGGATTATGAAAAATCAGGCACCAATTCTGTCTATAAGTAAGAGGTAGACATCTCAAGTAAGTCTTGGCTATTGGGCAACAAAGAATGGCATTTGAAGCAGACAAAAACATGTTTGACAATGAGGAACATCTGATAGAAAATGAATACTTGGGGAAGATATAAAACTGTGTCGAGACATATAAGATGGTGACAGAAAAGAAGCCTGGAAAGAAGGATTTGTATCTATGTTAATGAAGAGTTTATTGTGAAATAACTGCTTTCTAAGTGTGGTTTGTTTATTTCTTGGTGGGTTTTTGCTTTCCTGTGTGAAGAACTTGTTTCTCTTCCCCTGATACAACTTTGATATTTTCCACCTTAATTTGTAGCATGGAACATCTTCATTTGCAATTTTCTCAGCAAAACAGGAAAAAGAAAAATCATAAAGGGTCTACAGTCTACATGGAGATAAACATCGTCAAAGAAACGTGGTGTTCTAGAGATGCTGGGCTTAGACATTCTAGGAGAATACTCAGAAGATGAGGACAAATTTTTGTCTTTTGTAAAACCCCGTGGGTGTAATTTTGCCATTAGTAAAGATGGATGTTTCACTGTTGAGACATGAGAAATCGTTGAAACACCAACGGCATAACAAGAAAGCTGCAGGGAAACGAAGTGGATTCCGTTCCTTTTCTTGGCCTGTAAGTCAACTAAAGTTGCTTATGACAGCTTGCTGATGAAACATGATTTATAATGTTCACAGACACTTGTCCAAGTTATTAAGTTTATTAGAATTACTGCATAGGTCTGAAAGCTGTTGAGGATAAAGTTGGATTCTCAGCCCTAAAAATCAAATGATCTTCCCAGGAATGTATCTGGGATAGTTTCTTATGATAGTTGAGTCCCTCTCTGGGACAGAAAAAGGGGGCTGGAAGATAGATCAGTTTCCCTTGAAACATGGGTATGTCCTATGCAATCAGGGAATTCCCTTGATTTTAAGATTCCCCACCTGGGGGAAAAAAAGAGTTTCAGATGAATCACTGAGTTAATTAGATAATATTCCTAAGTCAGGTGCTTAGTCAAGATGCAAGTTTTCTCAAAAGAGGAAAAGAAAAAGAGTTCCATTTACCTTAAGCTCCTGCCCACATCTAAGGAATAAAAGGGTGCAAAAGAGAGTGATTAGTGTGTTTTTAGCTCCACTTCACCACACTCACCTAAGAGCAGGGTGGCAAGACTGTGCCCTGCACTTCAAGCCTAGAGGTGCTTCCCTGAAACCCCATGGTTAGAATGACATGGTGGGGCCCAGGGGACATGTATCTGGTTCCTACCCCTGAAGGGTGGAAAGCGGGATGGTTAGCTGAAGAAAGGATGGCTGAGCTGGGGATCACCCTGCCGGGAGAATCTGCAAGAGTAAAGGATCCCACCAGGGTCTCCTGGAATTGGAGAAGGATCATGTGGGAGAAAGCCAACAAGAGATGGTCTTAGTCTAGTCTAAGATGGCTACATGGCCAGTGAAGGGACTTCAGCACAGAGAGGCTGGAGGTGAATGCAGACTCACAGAGGAGGAGGACGCTGCCTTAAGGGACCAGCGGGAAGAGAGGTTCATCTTCCCTCATTATGGAAACTGTAGATGGGATTGCTCTGAAGATGTCTCCGTAGAAGCAGCCACAAGAAGGAGAAAGTTTTCGACCCTTGCCAGACCCAGAAAGCCTGAAGCCAACACTGAGAGCCCCAGACATGGAAGGACATCCATGCCCGCCTTCCACTTTCAATCTGTAGGCTTCTTTCTCCTCTGCTCTAGTGGTGGCAGTGTCAGGACCTGCATTTGGCAACGTGTGGAGGAGAAGAAGGCAGAGTAAGGAAACACATGTTTACATACGAAAGTTCTTCAGTCAAAGAATGTGCCAGTGCAGGTCCAGTGGACGACTACTGTTTCCAGAGTGCTTTCACACTGATTAATAAACTTTCAAAAAGAAATACATTTCTGGCACTTAGTAAAATGACATATTGAGAGCTTTCATAGACAGATCTTTATTACAATCGGGATTCCCCAGGCTAGCCTCGCTATCTAATCTGTTATGTCACACATCTTTGGGTGTCCTTACTCTAGGGTCTCCCAGGTGGCTCAGTGGTAAAAGAATCCACCCACCAATGCAGGAGATGCAGGTTTGATCCCTACATATGGAAGATCCCCTGGAGGAGAAAACGGCAACCCACTCTTACCTGGGAAATCCCATGGACAGAGAACCCTGGTGGGCTACAGTCCGTGGGGTCACAAAGAGTTGGACATGGCTGAGTACACACAGCCATGTCTTCTTTACTAGAAGCTAAGTCAGTTAAGAGGACTCTGAAGAAAAATTCTACCTCCTCCTCTTCCTCTATCATCTTCTCATAGCTTCAATATAAGGTTACATCACTGGCCTAAATCCACAAAGCCCAGAATTAGCAAGTGCTGGAAGCAAGGTGTGGTCCCCACGGTGTCCTAGTCATTCAACAATATATTTCATCCGTAATAAATTAAGACATTTCAGAAACCCACTCATTTTTGGTCATGCTCATTTTGGCAAATTCTGCTATAAAGTGTAGATATTCTGCCAAAGAAGTAACTTCCTAGACCGTCAAAAAATTTCAACCCTCTTACTCCTTTTATGGCACACTATTTATGGCTTAAATTCCCCCCACACATAAAAATATTAAGAGGAAGAGACACTCATGTAGAAAACAAACTTATGGTTCAGTTCAGTTCAGTTCAGTCGCTCAGTCGTGTCCGACTCTCCGCGACCCCATGAATCACAGCGCGCCAGGCCTCCCTGTCCATCACCAACTCCCGGAGTTCACTCAAACTCATGTCCATCAAGTCAGTGATGCCATCCAGCCATCTCATTCTCTGTCGTCCCCTTCTCCTCCTGCCCCCAACCTTTCCCAGCATCAGAGTCTTTTCCAGTGAGTCAACTCGTCACATGAGGTGGCCAAAGTATTGCAGTTTCAGCTTTAGCATCAGTCCTTCCAATGAACACCCAGGACTGATCTCCCAAGGGGAAAAGGAGGGGATGGATAAATTGGGAGATTGCAATTGATATATACATACTATTAATACTAGATATAAAATGGATAAATAGTAAGACCCTGCTGGGTAGCACAGGGAGCTCCATTCGATCCTCTGTAATGACCTATACGGGAAAAGAATCTAAAAAAGAGCGGATATGTGTATGTATATAACTGATTCACTTTGCTATAAAGCAGAAATGAATACAACATCATACATCAACTATACTCCAAGAAATTTTTTTTAAAAAAAGAGGAGGAGACACTCAGATGCAGGCTCAATAATCCAACAAAAGTTAAGCTGCTGTACCATCTCTTTATTTAACACCCATGTATATAATAAAGAGCCAGTCAGTGCCTGGACTGTAGATTAGGGCTCCATATGAGTTCTCGATCTTTCATAGAGATAAAGCTATCATGTAAATGCTGACTCAATCGCTGAACTTAACCAGATGCATCATCCACCAGTGGCCAACGTTAGCATTAGGCAGAGAAGGGGAGAACAATTCAATGCGATCTAATTCATAATAGAGGATCAGGACATGCACCTCCTGATATGCAAACTTTATTTGACACTGGCTGGCTACTCAGTGCCGCTATGAAGATTCACTTACCCTGGCGTGTCAGACAGTTCTGTCATTCCCCACCTTCCGCCATTATGGAGATGCCCACAGAGAAGGTGTTTGGTTACATGCCAACAGGCAATGCAGAGCATTTACCTTCCTGATTTGTGAAATTCACAATGATGCTGTGTATGGAAACAACAACAACGGATTCAAAAGTGAGTTGAATGCACCAAATGCTTCTGTTGACTTCTGATGAATTCTGTGTCTGTAGACAAGCTATGGCCACCAATGATAAATGAGCAGAGTTCTGAGGGGAACGCTGGTTGATATTTTTGTTTACGTTAATGAGTAAGAAAAAGGTGAAACAACAAAGAAGACATATATTGGAATTTCACTCATTTGTCAGTGACATGAATGACTTCCTTGCGGAGTCAGGTAATAATTTTTGAATATGAGAATACTGTCTCCACTTTTTGTGGTATTCTTGGTAAAGTAGCTACAAATATAACCAACTTTTAAATTCCATCTGCACGGTTAACATTTTCTCCTTCATTTAATCTTAAGTGTAGAAAACTAAGAGAACAATAAATCAAGCTCAGACTGGCTGTACTCATCAGTTTCTATGGTGCAAACCTTAGCATGTAATCCTCAAATGTTAATCACTAAACTGGGAACTTCCTTGGTGGTCCAGTGCCGAAGACCCTGTGCTTCCAATGAAGAGAGCTTGGGTTCAATCCCTGGTCTCAGGGAATTAGACCTCACATGCCACAACTAAGACCCGGCATAGCCAAATAAATAAACATTAAAAAAAAAATTAACTAAGCTGGAAGCTTGAGGGCAAATCGTATACGTTATGCTAAATGCTGTGCCCCCAGGACTTGTATAGCTCATGGTGCCTGGTAGATGCTCAAGAGATACTGAAAGAAAGAGGAAGTTCTCTCTACCTGATTGTGAAATAAATAGAAACTAAGTCTGTTTACCTTTGGGGAGTTACCTCATACAAATTCCTTGTTTTACAGAGTTTCTTGTTACTGTTTATTCCCAATTTATGGCTGTATATACTATAATACAGTATATTATATATATATTTATGTATGTATTATATATTATAAAATACATGATGCATATTACATATATAAACTATATATACAAATATTATATATCATATATATATTTATATCATATATAGATACATAGTCATATCAATATCATAATTATATCATATAATATAGTTATGCTATATATTATAATTATTAATTATAATATTGTGATATATTACAATTATTAAAGCTATATGTATTTGCACATACATATGTGTATATGAATTATATTTATAATAATATATATTATATACTACACATTATACATATGTACCTATAACAAATAATTTTATATTATAGCATGCCTATTATATACATGTGTGTATATATATGAATATATATAGACATATAAAATATGTATTTGTCTATATGTGTGTATACATATAAACAAGGTTTTAAATAATGTTAAAAGTGAAGGAAGTTCTTTCTTAGTGGTGGGTTTATTTTTTTAAAAATTAGATTTTGAACTTCTCTGTATTGCTTGAGTTAATTTCCATTTTATACACTTTTTTATAGAGAAACATAGTTGTTGTGAAGATGAAGGAAGGTGAGGAAAAGAGTAGGAGGAGGGTCAATTGGAAGGGAGAAAGAAAGTCTGACCCAGGATGGAGTACTCTAGGGAATAGCCTGCAGTACAATGGCAAGCCACTCCAGTACTCTCGCCCAGAAAATCCCATGGATGGAAGAGCCTGGTAGCCTGCAGTCCATGGGATCGCTAAGGGTTGGACACGACTGAGCGACTTCACTTTCACACATTGGAGAAGGAAATGGCAACCCACTCCAGTGTTCCTGCCTGGAGAATCCTAGGGACGGGGAAGCCTGGTGGGCTTCCGTCTATGGTGTCACACAGCGTCGGACACGACGGAGATGACTCAGCAGCAGCAGCAGCAGGAGGGTCTTAGCCCGAAAAGAAAGAAGAAGCAGAAAGAAGGGCACATGAGGGAGTAGCCAGAGATGAGCTGAGGACCAGAGATCCTAATTACATAGGACCAGGGACTGAGCACTTTATCCAAGTTTGAAGCAGAGAAATACAATAGAATTTCTATAATAAAAAGATCACACCTTGAAAAATAAAAAAATAAAAATAAAGGACAGAGTAAAAAGAAAAAAAAAAAAGATCACTTCTTTAAAAATTTACCCAGGTGGCTGCTGTTTTACTGACGCTTAGTGGTAGGAATATAATCACTGTGAGTAAACTTAATTTAAAACACAACAAAAACAAAAAGACTACTCCATATAAAACACATAACTAATTGGAACCTACTGTATAGCCAGGGAACTCTACTCAATACTCTGTAATGACCTCTATGGGAATAGAATCTAAAAAAGGGTAGATATATGCATTTGTATAACTGATTCCCTTTACTATCCGGCAGAAAGTAACGCAACATTATAAATCAACTATATTCCAATTAAAATTATTACTCCAATAAAAATAATAGAAGATTAAAAAAACAAAAACAACCCCTCCGCAAGAACACATCAGAGTTTTCACCTGAAACAAGGTGAATTTCTTCTCTTTTACTCAACTCACCTGTGTAGTCAGCATTTCCACCCCAGCTGGCATCTGGGGCCCCAAAGTGCATTCTGGGTTTTGCTTTTAGCTCTACTCCAATCAGGAGATTTTACAGACATAATCAATTGTACGTTTTCCTGCACAACATGAAAATCGGGCTTTGATTAGTGATAAAAGTTGAGTTTGTCTTTTAAGACAGGCAAAGAGAGAGGTGGGGAAAGAAGGAGGGAGGGAGAGCGGAGTGGAAAGAAGACAGAATTGCAAAACAAAGCAGAGCTGAATGAAGCACTTATGGAGCTGAAGGCAGAAAAAAAGAAAGAAAGGAAAAAAGAAAAGGAAAGAGGGACGGGAAGGAGGGTAGAGGAAGAAAAGAAACAAAGTAAGATTTAAAGAATCAATACCAGCCGAGAAGGGTGGATCCCTTCAGGCCCTTGCCTGCTGTAATTACTTAGCTCAGTGGGCTGGGGCACCAGGCACAGATCCCTGAAGGGCTTGGATTAGACCCAGCACTGTGACCAATTAGCTTCACCCCATTCCCTGCTCTGCCTCAGACACTTCACCACCTCAGGTCTTGTACTTCAGTTTTTCAGCTTTTCACACCTCAGATTATTTCTCCATAAAACGGGAGCAGCAATATTTTTTTGATATATTTTTTTTCTGGCTCACAGATTGCTTTTAAAAATCTACATAACTTACTTGACGGAAGCTACAGTGTCAATATTGAAGACAGAATTCTCAATTCAGAGCTCACGTTTTTGCTATTTCCAGGTTGTCAGTAAACAAAGGTTCCCTAAGGGTCAACTTTTGCTTTCAAAACTCTCTATTCAAAGTAGTGAAGGAGAACAAGCAGGTATTAAAAAGAATCCCTTTTCATCAAAATTCACAACTTCTGGTCTTCGAATGACAGTGTTAAGAAAATGAAAAGGCAAGCCACAGACTGGAGAAAATATCTATATCTAAAAATATAGGGAATAAAAATATAAAATATAAAAAAAAACTTTTACAAGATGAACAACCCCATTTTAAAAAATGAGCTAAAGATATCAACAGACACTTCACAAGCACAGATATATGCATGGCCAGTAAGCATATGAAATGATGCTCAACCTCATTAGTCATCATCCACAATGAGATTTCACTACACACCCATTAGAATGACCAAAATTAAACAGACTTGACAATACCAAGTGTTGGCAAATATACAGAATAACTGGTGGTGGGAGGATAAAACTGTCCAACCCCTTTTGAAAACAGTTTGACAGTTTCTTATAAAGTTAAATATACACCTAACAGGCATTCAATCATACTACTACTGTATATTTACCCAAGATAAATAAAAACATATGTTCACACAAAGACTTACTCATGAACGTATAAAGCAACTTCATTTATCATAGACAAAAAGTGGAAACAAACTGTCCATCATCAAGTGTATGGAGAATGAATACACACATACGCTATCTTCATAGACTAGAATAATAACAAGGCAAAGAAAAGAATGAATTACTGGTATATGCAACAATGTGGATGAATTTCAAAAGCAGTATGTTGAAAGAAGTCAGACTCAGAATACCACACTCTGTAAGATTTGATTTATATAAAATTCTAGAAAAGACAAAACCAATCTATAGTGACAGAAAATAGTTTAGCAGTTGCCTAGGGCAGAGGAGGAGAGACAGTTGTCTAGGAAGAGACAGAAGAGAATTTTTAGGATGATGAAAACGTCTCAAACCTTGAGGAGACTGTATACATTTGTCAGAACTTATTGAAATGTGTTCTTAAAATGGGTGCATCTTACTATATATAAAGTGTACTTCTAAAAATTGATTTACCTTTCTGAAAAATAAAGGAAGAATCTCTACATCAGAGGAATTGCTGTCTAAGAAGCATTGTATCCTTGGGGCACGTTATTCCAGATTATATCAATTTGAGGAGGGGGAGAATTTTATAGGAGGGGGATCTTAAAGCCTGTTCTAATATTAACATACTTTCTATATTAATGTAACCATCAATCATATCTCAATCTATAAAGTGACAAAGATGCTAAGTAAATCAAATAGCATACCAACTCCCTCTACTGACATCTTGACTATCCTTTATAATGTCATCTGCCTTCAAACAAATCAAATTTTGTCCTAAGAGGTACTATTCATAATATTTGTGTCATCAGTTTTACATTTACTGTGCTTACTGGTTAATAGCAAGGTTTTTTAAGCTTCAGAGACTTAAGTGACATTTGAAAAATATCCAAGATGAAAAATATAGTAGATGAATAATTTCCTTAATCAGTATAATCTCCAAGAAATTGATTATCACAGTTTATAACTGGTTCATGGGAATAGCTTTAAAGGCTTAGACTACTGTCAAAATAAATGTGTTACAAATGATCATTTATATTATAAAGAGAGAATTAATAATAAAAAGCTACTTTTTCATCTCCCTTCTACTCAAATTATTTCCAATTACTGTCACTCATTCTTTTGTGGAATTTCTTGCCATTACCTTTCCATGACAAGTTTGAGCTCTGGTGTATCCACAGGGAACAAGAATTGTTTCATGACTGCAGACAGCGCTGGTTACAGTGAAATAACAGACTTCAGTTAGCCAAGAATGACGGCATTCCCAGGCTGCCTTAATCCTTGTGGAATGTTCCTGGTCTGCTTCATCCTAAAGTAGTTGATTATAAATAACACTGTCAACCAACATGGAGTGTAAAGATCCCCTTCAGACCCAAGACACAACAAGCTACAGTCCTGAGACCTTCTTTTCTTTTTCATTTGTAGCTATTAGGGAAATGGATTCACTACAGCAGACACTCCACCTGATGTAGAAAATACAATTTGGGGTCTGGCATTTCTTCTTGGAACATATTCAGTAATAAGCTTCATTCTTGCTTGATCCACATCCATCTGTTCCTTAAAAAAGAACCAACAAGTATAAGGTAAATACTGAAGGCAGATACTTCAGAACACTTCAGTGACAAAAGATTTGGTCTATTAAAGAATCTGCGCAATAGCTAAACACTTCAGACCACCAAGTTAATATAGGTACATACACCTAGTACCAGGCACTGTAGAAAGAGTTTTAATTTAATCCTCTGAATATCTCTACAAAGTAGTCTTTTTTGCTACTTTTACATTTTGCAGAAAAGAAAACTGAGACAGAACAGCTATGTAATTTGCTCAAGGACACACAGTTCATAATCAGAAGAGCTAGGAGTCAAGTGTAATCTATCTGACTCCAAAGTCACCAAGGCATTCAGCTTTTCTTACTGGGAAACTCAGTGCTTACTTACTGAGACATCAAGGATAATCTCACCATATTCAACGGGAGAGAGATTCTGTAGAGAATAAGCAATAGACTCATACTAAATCTAAAAGTCAACCTGAAATATAACTTTGACCTTGCAATACACTGCAAATCTATTAAAATATTGGTATACTTTCACCTTCCCTTAACACTCTACCAATTTTCAACAAGGTCAATCCAAATAAATTCATTTAAAAAGGTAATTAGCAAATGCTTTGGAGGAAAGATTGGCATAAATAAAGTTTAGATTATGCATTGTTTGGACTAAGCATTTCCAATTCCAGGATCTGTCCTGCAGGAAATTTGCACAAGTATCCAAACACATATGTCCAAAAACATTCTTTGCAAACATTCTTACACTGGCAAAAACTGAAACAACCCAAGGAGCATCACTGGAGAATGATTTTTAAAGTTTTGCTACATTAAAAAAATAACATTACTTGTACCATTTATTAAATTAAAAAAAAGAAAAAAAAATAACATTACTATGCAGATTTTAAAGAAAGAGGTAGATTTACATGATATGGGAAGTTATCCAAAATGTATTTGGTGGAAACACAGGTTGCACAACAATATGTGTATTATTTTCGTAAAAATAAAAAGATACATGAAGAGAAAAATCTGAAAGGATATGTGTTAGTTGTTTTTTCTTTTTCTGTTTTTGATGTGGACCATTTTTAAAGTCTTTATTGAATTTGTTACAATATTGCTTCTGTGTTATTGTTTTGGCTTTTTTGGCCACAGGCATGTGGGGTCTTAACTACCCAGCCAGGGATTGAATCCGCAACTCCTGCCTTGGAAGGTGAAGTCTTAACCACGGATGGCCAGGGAAGTCCCTACATTCTGTTAATGGCAGCTATTAAAGTGGTAAAGTATTGTAGTGAAGTATTGATGAGATAAGGAGGGGAAACTTTAGTCATCTTAGGTCCTCATAGACGTCTACAATGAGAATGTGTCTGTGCGTTTAAATAAAAGCAAAGTATTTGAATTTCTATTGCTCTTTACTTTCCACAATATATTCATATATATACATACATACATTGAAATATGAAATATACATGTGAATAGATCAAAATGTAACAATGATTATCTCTGGATGGTGGGACTAAGATTTCCTCTGAATTCTGTGTTGCATAGATCTTTATAACTTTCCTTAATGAATATGCATTACTTTTATAATCATCCTAAATTATGTGAATCCCTGGAGAAACATCCTTCTCTCTGGAATTTGGCTCTCTCAGCCATCCCAAATGGGACAGACTGAAGGAATAGGATGTTCTTTTACCTCATTAGGCAAAACAACACATTCCCAACCTAAAACATTTGGCTTGACCACACACATTGGAGTGTTTGGTTTTGTGAATACACAGAGGCACATTCTTACGTCTCAGATGGCTTCGGCATATTTGTTGGGGAATGTGCTCATCCAATCAAGCAACACAGACTTCTTAGACTTTTGTTTGGCTCAAGAGGTAAGGTGCTGTGGAGGAATACAGGAATGAAACCTGGCCTTGTCCTTCAGGCCTGGGAAGGTCAGGATCTCACTGAGCGGAGGGATATACATATGTGGAATGGGAGACAACACCCAACACAACATCTGAAGAGTCAAAGTGTCTAGTACCCATGCATGAACATTACAGCAGAGTCAGAAGAAGGAAAAAGGTCGGAAAGGGTTCAGGGCATCATGGCGTACTTGCCTCATTTGACACAGGAAATGCCATCAAGCTTTAGGAAGCATTTTGAAATTATTCAGCAGTGCTGTTTCTTGTACCCATTGCTTTTTGTATTGAGTTTGCCATATCAGGTTATGGAAGAATCTGAACGAACTTTTGGGCCAACCCAGTACCTATTCTGCTAGGCTAGATTGGCTTAATCGAGGCATATTTTGTTGTGAAAGGCTGTCCTGCACATGGCAGAATGTCTACCAGCATCCCTGGCCTCTTTACATGCAGACCCAGTTGTAACTATCAAAAATGGCATGTCTGATCCTGGGTGACCACAATGATGGGGTAAAAGTACCAGGAATGGGAATGTCAAGGAAGGAAGCCAAGGGACTTCGCTGGTGGTCCAGTGGTTAAGAATCTGCCTGCCAATGCAGGGGACATGGGTTTGATCCCTAATCTGGGAAGATTCCACATGCCATTGGGCAGCTGAGCCAGTGTACAACTATTGAACTTGTACTCTAGAGCCTGCGAGCCACAACGACTTGTGCTCTAGAGCCCGTGCTCCCCAAAGAGAAGCCACCACAATGAGAAGCCCACACACCACAGTAGAGAATGCATGTGTGCAGCAAGGAAGGCCCAGTGCAGCCAAATATAAGTAAATAAATAAATGAATGAATAAAAATATTTTTAAAAAGGAAGCCGATTTTCACTCATAAATGATTATGAGTTTTTTCATCAACATGTTGAATTTGAGGTCACAATGAGATACCCAAAGAGTAATGACCACCAGGCAATTAGGGCTAAAGACCAGAGTGGTTTAAGATAATCATTCCATATTTACTAGTCCCAGGCGTGGAGATATGACCTCAAAATGGTGAGGCTGAGCTTGTGGTTGGCTGTGCAAAGAACCTGAACTCACAAACTTAAAAACAAAAGCAAAACGTCTATGTGACCCAGACTACACGGTACAAAGTGTCTCCAATCCTATTAGTTTCTTATTTAGCCATTCCCTCCTGAAGAGTATATAAGATAGAGGCTGAGAAGATTATTTCTCTGAGGAGTTCATTTTATGTTTTCAGATATCATCAACATCCAGAGGAATTTATTTATTGCCAAATTAAATTCACACTATATCAGGTACTGCACAAAGATAACAGCACAGATGTGGTCCCTGACTTCTAGACTCTTACTGATACAAATAGGTAAAACACTTACAGATAGAATAAAACATTCTAAACAGTACAGAAATTGGAAGCATGCTCATCACATGTAAGTTGAAAGTTCAGGGGAAGAAAGTCATACTGGGGAGACAATTTCAATAGTCACACAAAATGGCACTGAAGACAAAGCAATGTGAAAATGAGGTGGTCAGGGGAATCTCCCTCCCCTTCATGGAATCACTGAACAGTTTTCAGCAACTTGGTTCAATTCATGGAGTTTAAATCCCTCCAGCTGTTAAATGTCACTGACATTATCTGTTTGAGGATACATTCATCTATCTACTTATTCAACAAATATTGAATTTTACCTCCATATGCTGTTCCTGGGGTAGATCGAGAAATTTAAAACTGAAAGCAACATAACCCTCACCTTTGGATGAAGCTGATGAGAAAACAAACTTCACTGGAGGGAACTGTACCTGTCAGGATGCTCTTGACTATAGGTAACAAAAGATAAAACAGAATGTGGTTTAAATAATAAAAAATAATTTTGATATGAAATTATTATTTCACACCAAAAAGTATCTCAAGACAGAGTTCCAAAGTTGACTAGTTCAGTGTCCCTGTGTCATCACGAAAGACCCAGGTATTTTCTGTCTTTCTACAGACATCCTCAGTGTGTTGGCTTCATGAATCAAGATGGCTGCTATAATTCCAGACATCACATCCTGAAGCCACCACAGGTGAAACTGTGAGGTTTACGAGAAATAATGCATACATAAAGCATAGGTCCTAGCACATAGAAATAGCTCAAGGGATGTTAGCTTTTATTATTTTGTGATATTACGCTAGAACTGCCATAACAAAGTATCACATGCTGAGTGACTTAAACAACAGAAATGTACCGCATCACAGTTGTGATGGCCAGCAGCCCAAAACCAAGGTGTCAGCAGTCCAAAACCAAGGTGTCAGCCCTTCTGAGGGCTGTGAAGGAAGGATCTGTTCTAACTTCTCTTCCCGGCATGTAGATGGCCATCTTCTCTCCCTTTACCCTTTTCTCTTTTTATAAAGTCATCAGCCATGCTGGGTTAGGGGTTCATTCTATTGCAGTATGACCTCTTTTCAACTAATTATATCTGTAATGACCCTATTTCCAAAGAAATTCATATTCTGAGGTGTTCAACCTATGAATGTTGGGGTGGGGACAAAATTCAACCTGTTTTAACACTGGCTTAGCAATGTGCTTCGGTACAAGTATCTTTATTTTTATCAATACTTCCAAAAGGACATTTCTAGAGATATAAAATAGGTGGAAAAGGCTTTGGTCAAGTGTTCAGCACACTAGAATCTCCCTTCCAGGTGACAAGTCCCATTTATCTGACTATGGGTGGATTTGTGATGCATTTGGATGTGAAAGCCATTATGGGGAATTCTTTATACATCTTTTGGTAAAGGATGATGTCTTCTCCTGGTCTTTTTTCCTTTATTCTCTCCCCTCCCATTTCATCACACCTACTTCCTTAAGAAAAGACCAAAAAAACCCTCTTGTATTTGTTTGCATTTCTTCCATATATGGAGGAGAAAAACACTAGTGAAGAATCTGGAGTATATTCTTATTTGCTGCGCTCCTTTTCTCCTGGTAGAGACTGTGCCTGGAACTGGGCCCTGGCTTTTATGTGGCCCACAGAGTTAAACAGGAGCAGGGGGCAACAGAGGATGAGATGGTCGGATGGCATCATTAACTCAATGGACATGAGTCTGAGCAAACTCTGGGGAGATACTGAAGGACAGGGAAGCCTGGCGTGTTGCAGTCCACGGGATTGCAGAGAGTCAGACACGACTGAGTTGCTGAACAACAGAGTAAAACAAAGCATAATACTTTCTACCAAGTTGCGCTGTTCTCCTGGCTGCAGGAAGAATCTGTAAGTTATTAAAAGTGGAGTGAGTGCTCTGGGCTGCTCAAGACAAACACCAAGACCATCTGGACCGTCGGTCCATCTATTACCTGGGGCCACAGTCACACTGTCCTGGGCCTGGAGGGAAGTCGGATGGAAGAGAGGACTAGGTTTCATTTCTGGAAAGAGAGGGAAGTGCAGAGGGGGCTGACAGGGACTCTCCTTCCTGTTCCTCAGCAGGACTGCTGGCATCTTGGTTATTCAAGCTGAGAAGCAGTCTGCTCTCTGCTCCCTCACCTTACCAGCTCCGGTCTCTCCCCACCCTCTTCCCTCAGAATTTCTTTCCAAAGGATCTACAAGTGCTGGGGAACTGGAGCTTTCTAACTTTGTAAACCTGGACCTACCACCCCAGAGCCGCAGCCACTGGTGCACCCTGGCACGCTACCTGTACCCAGTCGGTGAGATGGATAACCCAGCACTGCCCTTCCATTCAATTAAGACAACCAGATTTATGCACTGTGATGACTCGCAGGTTGTATGCACAATTTTTAATTTCAAGCTAAGCTTCTGAAAAAACCAAATTAAAGACTTCTTTTCTCTTTTAATGCTTTACCATTAATATTTTTCTAAGGAGAAATGAAAAAAGTTTCAGCATCTCCAACAGTGTGTTCCATGAGTTTCCTGGTGGGAGGTGATAAAGGCATTTTTTTTAACTGACTAAAAATGGTTAGCCACAACACCATGAAAATATCTCAGAATGTTTTAAAATGAAAAAATTTTTTTCTGTGACATGGAAATAGCCATTTAGAGAGGGGGTCCAGGGGTTGCCAGCAGCTTTGAATGGTTGATTTTAGCCCTCTCTGGACCTCCCTCATGATTTCCACACCAATTTTCATCAACTTCAAAAAAGCAAGCCACCCGAAGTACAGAGAAGGGGAAAAGTATGGGACCATTTGTTATTTTGGACACAGATGATTCCAACTGAGGGAGGACATTAAAATGTTTCAAGAAACAGCCTTTGAAATACAGCAATAGACTCACATCTATAACAGACTCTTCGTAATACAACCCCCCTCCATCGAGCACAGAACCCTTTTGTGACTCTGTAGGCTTCAGATCCGACCCCTGGGAACCTTTTTAAGTAGTGGAATGTAGCCATAGCTTCTACTGATGCTTAACAACTGCTTGCACCATATACAGATCTAAGCATAAAATTATGGTAGACAACACCATCCTAAAACCTTACACCATTTTAAACTTTGCTGTCAAAAAGAGAATAGACATGCATTGCTTTGCTACATATTCCTGGAGAAGAATTAATATCATGAAATAAAGTGCTGTGTGTCCCTTAAGAGGAGGATTTCAGTTGATATGGCTGCAAAACAAAACTAATTTAATCTAATTTGCACGTCTAAGGTGGAGGTGTACTGAAGACCTAATGATTATCCACTGCTACTGCAAATAATATTGAATGAAAATATGAATCCCATCATCCCAGTTGTTAATGACCTCAATTATTTCATTGATATGCAGGCCTTTTCATGACCACCTTTCTGCTAAACTTCCCCACCTTTTCAATCTTATTCTAGTAGTTTTAAGGCTTTTGATGTCCAAGAACTAACCTACTCAAGGGCCCTCATTTAAACATTTTCTAGAAGCTTATTTATTCTGATCACTCCTTATGTTTCATTTACTCAGCCTTCCTCTTACTTAGGGTGAACTGCTTAGGAATTGTAACTCTTAAAGGAAATGGAGGATTCTGAGGTCTGGAAGAGAGAGCAGGGGAGGCAAAGTTATGGTAAGATGATTCTTTGCATTTCAGTCAGGCTTAATACTTAAGCCATCTAGAGACCATAATACTGAGTTAAGTAAGTCAGACAGAAAAAGGCAAATATCAGATGCTATCACTTATACATGGAATCTAAAAACATGGTACGAATGAACTTACAAGTCAGAGTTACAAATGTAGAAAACAACCTTATGGTTACTAGGGAGAGTGGGGGGAGGGATAAATGGGGAGGTTGCGATTGACATATACAGACTACTATGTATAAAATAGGTAACTAACAAGGACCCACTGTATAACACAGGGAAATCAACTGAATACTCTGTAATTACCTATATGGGAAAAGAATCTAAAAAAGAATATATATGCACACACACACACATATATATAGACTTCCCTCAGAGCTTAGTTGGTAAAGAATCTGCTTGCAATTCAGGAGACCCGGGTTCAATTCCTGGGTCAGGAAGATTCCCCTGGAGAAGGAAATGGCAACCCATTCCAGTATTCTTGCCTGGAGAATCCCATGACAGAGGAGCCTAGCAGGCTACAGTCCATGGGATCACAAGAGTCATACATGATTTAGTGACTAAATCACCAACACCATATATATATATATATATATATACACACATATGCATATATATATGTAAATATATTGCAAAAACCATAATGCAAAACCCTCAGTCCCACCACCAAATTTGGAGCCAAACATCCAAATCAAGTTATAGCTGGCTCAAAGACCACATGGCAAAAGCTCCCACCCACATCTGAAATGGGATATAAGAGGATATTTATGTGGATAATCCCAGAGCTTTGTGTGTGACCAGGGGAAACACAACCCCAAACAGCAAAAACAAATACCTTCCACTAGTTATTTGGAAAAAAGAGAGCAAAAATCCTTCCAAAGATGAGCATCGTTGGAAAAACCTAGAGAAAAATCAAGTACGATCAAAGGCTGGTGAAATGGAATTGGTGGTTTCATCTGCATTTTGAAGAACTACATCTGAGTAAAATAAAATCCATCTAACCCCATTTAACAGAGACATAGGTTGTCAGTGGGTCTCTCTGGGCCAATCTGTTTGTGTCAGGACTAGATTCCCCTCCCAAAGTAACAATGAAGTAAAATGTAAAGGAAAGGAACCATCTCTCATTTTAACTGGCCTCAGAAATGTGCCTGGATCTTGGTGTGTGTTTTACCTACATTTAAATAATCCTAGCATAATATGGTAATGCTAAACAATAGGTTTGCATATCTCAGTTCACTGCGCTGCTTCACTGTTCCAAAATGGCCTTTTTAAAAAAATTTTATTGGAGTATAATTGATTTACAATGCTGTGTTAGTATCTGCTGTACAAGAAAGTGAATCAGCTCTGTGTGTGTGTGTGTGTGTGTCTGTTTTGTTTCTTATCTGCTAAATACAGGGGTTGGAAGAGATGGTCTCCAAAAACCTTGCCTGAATGAAAGCTCCAAGGTTCTCTGGCATCTTGTTTTCATACCTCAGCCTTTAAGGGGAGGGGGAATGTGGATAAAATGGCAATATTTTATTTCCCGAAGCTTTGATTACACAAAATTGGCTGAGTAGGGAACTTACATCTCTCTACTCTCGTCTCCATATATAACGGCGTAAGTTGCTAACTATATGCAAGGAAGCGTTCCTTGGGAAAATGTGAAAAATGTAAATGTGGTTAGAACACTTTTATAATGCACACATATGATCGCTACTTTATAAAGTTGGTGGGGGACTTCCCTGGCAGTCCAGGGGTTAAGACTGTGCTAACACTGCAGGGGAAATGAGTTTGATCCCTGGTCAGGGAACTAAGATCCCACAGGCCACACAGTGAGGCCCGAAACAGAAAGAAGTAGGTGACCTCTGTTCTCTTGCGATCAGAAATCATACTGAAAAAAAAAATAAAGAACTGCTGGGAGAGCTGTGTTAGTGGTCTTAAAGAGTAAAACGGTAAATAAAAATTATGACAGAAATATTAATTGATTCAGTGTGACGATTTGGTGCCATCTTATTCTGATGCCCTTACGTGGCAGCCTGAGTTTATGACAATCAGCTGAACGATGGTGCAGTGGGGAGCTTCATTTGTGCTCATTGCTATTCATGTGGAAACGAAACTTATAACTTCTTAAGAAAGTTAGTGGTCAAAGTAAATAACCCAATTAAATACCACCTTCTCGGTTTTTGGTGTCCTTCAAAGACTTTTTCATGCCATTACCATGGAAGTGAATGGCTACCATTTTGCTATCAGAGGTCAGTGAACTAAATATTATTTGGCTAACCTTGGTATCCAAGCAGCCAGGCAGCCTGACAAAGGTCATCATCCAGGTGTCACTGCACCAAGGGAGTCTGACACCTGTGTTCTCCACTTTTCCAAAGTGGTCTTCACGTTAGATGACGTGAATTCTCTTCTTCAAATATTTCAGTGGATTCCCTCTGGGCTCATGAGGAAACACAAACTCCATAGATGGTTGAGAAAGCCCTGTGTTTGCTTACTGCGTGTTTCTACTGCTAGGACAGACCCAGGCCTGAAGTAGGCACTTGAACACTTGCTGAATGAATGAAAACTCTGTGTGATCTGGGTCCCCGCTCACTTTGCCTTCCTCTTCATTTCCCCCAGCCCTTCTGGCCTTTTACAAGTTCAAAAAACATGTCAAGCTTATGCTCTGCCCAATGTTATGCGGCAGCCTGGATGGGAGGGGAGTTTGGGGGAGAATGGATACATCCATGTGTATGGCTGAGTTCCTTTGCTGTTCACCTGAAACTATCACAACATTGTTAATTGGCTATATATCCCAAAACAAAATAAAAAGTTCAAAAGAAAAATAAAAACTATAAAAGAATTATATAAAGCCTGACCTCAGCAACAAAGGAAAAAATAATATAATTTAGCCATCTCAGGAAAACAAACAAACAAAAAATGTTCACATTGCTTCTGTCTCTGTATATGGCTCTGGATCAGAAAATAAGCATGAATACAGAGTGTTACACAGCATCTATAAAGAGACCAGATTTCTTGAATGAGGTCACCAAGAAGGTTTTTTTCCCTTAAGAGAGACCATTCCATTTTTTCCTGCAATGACAGAAGACACCTGATGAAACAGCAATCATTCGGGTTCTTAACTGGAGAATCTGATGCACAGCCAGGAAGGAGAAAAGGCATCTCCCTTAGCCGTTCCTGGGACTCACAGCCCAGGCTGATCCGCCGGCTCCAGCGATGCTGGCCACACAGATTTCTGGGCCCGCCAACAATGGAACAGAAACCACAGAAGGCGCTGCTCTGCCATGGCTCCTCTGTTCTGATCAGCGGGGCAGGCACTGATGGCCGTGCATTATGTTCTGTGGGCCTCGCTGGCCTGTTCCAGGAAGCTGCCGGGGTTTGTTCTGAGCTGATTCCAGAGGCTGTATTCATTTCCCAGGGCTGTTATAACACAGTCCCACCAACTTAAAACCAAGAGAAATATATTTTCTCACAGTTCTGGATGTGAGAAGTTTAAAATCAAGGGGTCAGCTGGGCTCTGCTCTCTCTGAGGGCTCCAGGGAAGGCTCCTTCCTTTACTTTTCCAGCTTTTGATGTTGCCCAGCAATGCTTGGCACCCCTTGGCTTGGAACTGCCTTACTCCAATCTCTGCTTCCATTGTCATGTGGCCTCCCCCTGTGTGTGTCCCTCTGACATCACATGGCTTTCTTATAAGGTCACCAGTCCTTGGATTTCAGTTCAGTCACTCAGTCATGTCCAACTCTTTATGACCCCATGAATCACAGCACGCCAGGCCTCCCTGTCCATCACCAGCTCCCCGAGTCCACCCAAACCCATGTCCGTCGAGTTGATGATGCCATCCAGCCATCTCATCCTCTGTCGTCCCCATCTCCTCCTGCCTTCAATCTTTCCCAGCATCAGGGTCTTTTCCAATGAGTCAGCTCTTCGCATCAGGTGGCCAAAGTATTGGAGTTTCAGCTTCAACATCAGTCCTTCCAATGAATACCCAGGACTGATCTCCTTTAGGATGGACTGGTTGGATCTCCTTGCAGTCCAAGGGACTCTCAAGAGTCTTCTCCAACACCACAGTTCAAAAGCATCAATTCTTTGGCACTCAGCTTTCTTTATAGTCCAACTTTCACATCCATACATGACCACTGGAAAAACCACAGCCTTGACTAGATGGACCTTTGTTGGCAAAGTAATGTCTCTGCTTTTTAATATGCTGTCTAGGTTGGTCATAACTTTCCTTCCAAAGAGTAAGCATCTTTTAATTTCATGGCTGCAATCACCATCTGCAGTGATTTTGGAGCCCAGAAAAATAAAGTCAGCCACTGTTTCCCCATCTATTTGCCATGAAGTGATGGGACCGGATGCCATGATCTTAGTTTTCTGAATGTTGAGCTTTAAGCCAACTTTTTCACTCTCCTCTTCTACTTTCATCAAGAGGCTTTTTAGTTCCTCTTCACTTTCTGCCATGAGGGTGGTGTCATCTGCATATCTGAGGTTATTGATATTTCTCCTGGAAATCTTGATTCCAGCTTGTGCTTCTTCCAGCCCAGCATTCCTCATGATGTACTCTGCATATAAGTTAAATAAGCAGGGTGACAATATACAGCCTTGACATACTCATTTTCCTATTTGGAACCAGTCTGTTGTTCCATGTCGAGTTCTAACATGTCCTTGGATTTAGGGCACACCAAATTGAGATCAAACCAATCAATCCTAAAGTAAATCAATCTTGAATATTCACTGGAAGAATTGATGCTAACACTGAAGCTCCAATACTCTGGCCACCTGATGCAAAGATCCGACTCACTGGAAAAGACTCTGATGCTGGGAAAGACTGAGGGCAGGAGGAGAAGGAGGTGACAGAGGATGAGATGGTTGGATGGCATCATAGACTCAATAGACATGAGTTTGAACAAACCCTGGGAGACAGTGGAGGACAGAGGAATCTGGTGAGCTACAGTCCATGGGGTTGCAGAGTCAGATACGACTTAACAATTAAACAACAACAATGAATCCAATATGACTTAATTTTTCTTTAAATAATCACATCTGCAAAGCCTCTATTTCCAAATAAGGTCACATTCTGAAGTTTCAAGGTGGCCATGAACCTTGTGAAGGACACTGTTCAACCCAGCCTGGTACCCAAGGCGGACAGATGACTGATGTCCAAGAAAGCCAAAGCCTGTGTCCATCTGCCCCTCCATCAATAAGGACAGCTCCCTCTGACTGTGGCTTCTTCCTGTTCTGCAGAACTTGGGCCTCTTCACATGTGTACTCCACGCACCTGCAATTTAGACCATCACTCTCTAGTATCATTTGTTGTTAGATCTGGGGTGATTTTTATTGCCTTCCATTCAAATCCTTTCCAGCGTGCAGATCCTGATAAACCAGCAACAACTAAGCTCCAGCTCACACTGGAGCAGCTCAATGGTGAGACAATCTCAGAGCTTGGATCTCGTGTTCAAACAGGGTCTTCCCTCATGGAGACATCAGTCTCGCAACTGTGTTAAGAAGCAATGCTTTGTTAATATCCTGGTTGCATGGTGAGAAATGCAGCAGCCCACAAGAGCAGCCAGACCGTCCGCCTGGAGCGGCAGGGATATTTTGGGCGGCACATCGGGGGAGTTATGAATGGATCCGCTTCTCTCCCTACTCTCAGCTGTCAAGCCAGCAGTCAGGGCAAGCTGCTTCCTCCTGGGGCAGGAATGAGCTGGTTTTGCTGACAACATCTGTACACAGACAATGCCAATTTCAGAGCAGGCTGGGCAGCAAAAGTATCAAGAGAATGGTGCTTCCAGAGACCAACTTGATCCTGTGAATGTGGAAACTGGAATGCTTTCCAGGGTGTGAGAGCAGGGTTTTTTTTTTTTTTTTGTGTGTGTACCTGATCTTAGTAGCAGCATGAAGGATCCTTACTTGCAGTATGTGGGGTCTTTTAGTTGCACCATGTGGAATATTTAGTTGCAGACATGTGAGATCTAGTTCCCTAATCTGGGCCCTCTGCATTGGGGGCATGGAGTCCTAGCCTCTGGACCACCAGGGAAGTCCCACTGGAACAGAATTCTTGACCTCAGGGAGCTGTGAGTGTACTGTCACCTGTGCGAGAATGGCTCTTTACTTATGTGAGAGGCTGACACATCCCAGAAGTAGCTGGAGATGGCCGATTTTTCCTAATTAGAGGAAACACTAATGTTTCTGATAACATTACCTTCTCACCCAAATTCCCTTTACTTAGTTCACACCCAATTTCCAAACCTGCAAACTTTTAGAAAGTCTCTGTTGCTGCTGCTGCTGCTAAGTCACTTCAGTCGTGTCCGACTCTGTGAGACCGTATAGACGGCAGCCCACCAGGCTCCCCTGTCCCTGGGATTCTCCAGGCAATAACACTGGAGTGGGCTGCCATATCCTTCTCCAATGCAAATACAAGTGAAAATGCAATACAAGTGAAAAGTTAAAGTGAAGTCGCTCAGTTGTATCCGACCCTCAGTGACCCTATGGACTGCAGCCTTCCAGGCTCCTCCATCCATAGGATATTCCAGGCAAGAGTACTGGGGGGGGGGGTGCCATTGCCTTCTCTACAGAAAGTCTCTAAATAACCCATTTGGAGACCTGGCCTCTTCATGAATAAAGTGAGTATAAATGCTTAGGTACAATAGCAACAAGACATTAGAAATATACAGTGGAAAGTATTTATTCATCCAACAAGATTTGAATGTCAATATATTTTAGGTACTCTGCCCAGGAGAAGGAGACCAGGGTGCCAGGGTGAATGAGATGGGCTTTCTCTTTGGTCTGTGATCTATTCAAACCAAAATCGGGTGGTCTGCTCCTGCCTGGCCAAAACTGTTAGAAAATGAAACCCAAAACCAGCTGCTGCCTATTTCACAGGGGACTGCTCTTTGTTGGGTGGGTCATGGGAAAGAATATTCTTTGGAGAAAAATATTCCTTTGATGGGACAGTCAGGAAAGGGGCTGAGTTGTTCTCAGAAGTTGGGTCCACTTGCTTCAGTCTGCCTCACTGGCCATCAGAGAGATGCTGTCACCTTATCTCGCATGGGGAACAGAGACAGTCAACACTGAGGGCCCAGCACGGACAGATGTGGGGTGATGCCTCACTAACCTGGCTGCCATCATGCACCAACCTCAATGCATTAATAAACTGACCATTTCAAGAGATCAAAAACAGAAACTCCAATTTCGGAGATGGAGGGGAGGGAAGGGAAGGCCCTTTTGGAGAGATTAAGCGAGTGATGCTTGTCAGCAAAGTGGCCATGTGGTACTGAGGAAATGGCTTTAGCTCTAGAACCAAAAGAACCTTCTTTACCATCTCTTCTCTGCCACTCAATAGCTCTGGGTCCTTAAGAAATTTCCTTAATCTGAGGTCAAGTTTCCTACAAAATGAAGATAAGCATAGAGTAAGAGTGAAAGAAAACATAACTAAAGGGTCTGAGATATGGAAGTCCCTTGATAAAAGTATTGCTGTTAGTAATATACAGTGTATTCAGGACAAAGTTAGGCAATGTTGAATGACCAAATTCTATGATGTATAAAGCAGCATGTGGTAACAGGTAATATCACAACATATTTACATGCAGTGTTAGAGAATCCTGGGTTATTTCTAAAATGCATAGGGATCTCCTCAGGTTATTGATGGAAGGATCAATTACATATATATATATATGTATATGTAAATATATGCATATAGATATGTGATTATACAATTAATAACATACAGTATATGCAGGATGAGATTACAATCATATTCCAGATGAAGACATATACACAGCAATGATTAATGCCTGATTTGAGATCACAGAGTGTCCAGGTAGAACAGAAACCAATAGTATTAATACTTCAGTTGTTGGTCCTGGTATCTTTATTTTTAAAATATTTATCTATTTGGCTTTGTCAGGTCTCAGTTGCAGCATGTGGAATCTTTGGCTGCAACACGTGAACTCTTAGCTGTGACATTCGGGATTCAGTTCCCCGACCAGGGATTGAAACCAGACTCCTGCACTGGAAGCGCAGAGTCTTAGCCATTGGACCACCAGGGAAGTCCCAGCCCTGCCATCTTTCCACGTCGGTCCTCAGAGAATTATAGTTTGGTAAAGATCCTTTTGAAACTGACTCACACTAACCAGAGCACTTTTGGATCTTTATCTTGGCAGGGGAGAGCCTTCCTATGGAACTCGCAACAGGGAAACTGAGGTGCAGGGCCCTTCAAGTTCAAGCTGCTACAGAAGAAATCCATGCCCCACTCAAAGTCCAGGAGATATAAGAGTTAATGGGAAATAAGCCTAGCCAACTATTTCTCTTAAGGGCCAGACAGTAGCTACGTTCAGCTTTGTGGGCCAAACTACGTGACAGCCTCCGTCACAACTAGCCAGCTTGGCTGTGACAGCACAAAAGCAGCCAGACACGCTCTGTAATTGAGCGGGAGTGGCTGTGTTCCAGTAAGACTTTATTTGCAAAAACAGGCACAGGCCGCGCTTGGCCTGTGGCCCATGCTTTGCTGATTCTAATCTTCATGGACCCTACATTTTGGGGGTAGGACAGAGGCAATAAACAAACTACAATTGAAAACAGATTAATCAAGGTAGGCCTGATTGTGAGAGTGATTTTTTTTTCCTTAACAAAGATTTGAAATTGGTGAGGGAGTTCTATTTGGGAGAACATTCTAGAAAGGAGACAGAAGGCACAAAAGCTCTGAAGTGGGGAGAATCTGAGGGTTGGAGTGGATCAAGTGGGAAAACCTGGAGGAGAAGGAAGGCAGGGGACTTACCTGGTGGTCCAGTGGCTGGGACTCCATGCTCCCCAGGCAGGAGCCCCGGTTCTGATCCCTGGTCAGGGAACTAGATCCCACATACTGCAACTAAGAATTTGCATAACACTGCTAAAGATCCTGCATGCCTTAACTAAGACCCAGCGCAGCCAAATAAATATTTCAAAAATTTATTAAAAAAAGAAAAAAGGCAGGCAGAGTACAGATGACTGTGCAGACCACAGTAACTGGGGCTTTTATCCTGAGCCAAAGGAAACGTCAGTGAAGATGCCAAAGGTAGGTCCTGATGTTGATGTCTGTGTTACAAAGATCATTGTTGGCCACAGATTGTAAGAAAGCTAGAGGGACCACAGGCAAACCAACTGGAAGCTGCTGCAGTACCCAGATGAGAAGCAAGGGTGACTGGAAGACGCTATGAAGTGTGGAATCCTGATTATATTTTGAAGGTAAAGCCTGGAAGATATTCTTAAGGGTCCAGGTGGGATATTATGACCAGGAAGCTTTGTTAGAACGTTAACTTTGTAATGAACACATATTTAATACACAGTGTGTGAGGGTAAATGAAAGCAAAAATGTAGGGTCAACTTTGGATGTATACTTCTGGCAACTGATACTTGACACTATGATTTTCAGTTCCTTCCAGATTCATATGATTTTCGTTCTCTATCTATTCCAGCTTAACACAGTGAGGATTCACCTATACTAAGTGGTTTCTGAGCAGTTTCTATTCTATAGAATGAATCTGATGAGACCCTAGGCTAGCTTCTTGATCCTATGGAGAATGTATCTCCGTGTGTTCTAGACTACGAGTGTGGTGCAGCGTACAGGTAACAGTGGTTAGTGAAAAAGGGATTCTGGGGTCAGATGGCCCTGCATAATATAGTACCTTTTATGAGGTTCCAAATACACATAAAAATGGTAAAGTGTCTGCAGTCTTGAAGAAAAAACAAAAACCTACAAACCCACAAAACAAAACAAAAAAAGTCCAGGGACCTCCCTAGTGGTCCAATGGTTAGGACTCTGCACTTACACTTCAGGAGGCATGAGTTCAATCCCTGATCGGGGAACTAAGATCCTGCAAGCTGCAAGGTGCAGTCACACAAAAAAGTACACAAGTCGTTTGCATTTTAAACAAAACCCAAAAGAACAACTCTTTAACCTGAATCTCTCTCCCCAACCCTAACTTTTACCACTTGCTTCCCTTGCCTGCTTGCTTCTACCTTAACTGAAAAGAAAATCAATACACTCATTAACAGAACACTGAACTTCTAGTAAAGAGAAACACGCTCCTTAGAGATTTGAGAACCATTAGACAATGTATACAATCCTGCCCTGCCAATCTCACAAGGTAGTTGCAACTACGGAATGCATTTATGGACACAAGACTAGATTGCAGCAGTCAGCACATGGGCAAGACCAGTCTCCTACAAAAGGTGAAGTCCAAGGAAACAAGGGAATAAAAGATCATGGCTTCCCACACAGGCTTAGAGCCTTGGAGTACAGGCTCTCTTGAGAGACTGCAAGGCAACCATGGCAACAACCAAACACATCATTGTGCTCAAAGGGTCAGGCTATTTTTGCCATAGAGTTGCGTTTTGGAGACAGTGATGTCACAAGATGGTGACACGGGTCTTTCACAGCTTCATTCCCCTCACAAGAACAACTGAAAGCTCTTCATGGATGAGATGCCGCTGAGAAAAATCAAGAAAACAGGGGTAAGGCTGAAGCACCCTCATCATCACAGAGGCCCTGAAAGACCACATTAGAAGAACAAGAGGGGCAGCTACACGCTGACCACGTGTCCCTCCCCCAGGTCAGCACAGCACCACATTCTGCCCTGAGTCTATGGTTCTCCAGTGGGGAAAGGAGAGCTGGGGGGATGTCCACTCTCCCTGTATTGTAGGTGGTTTCCTGGGGATTCCCACTCTGCTCTAACCTCACAGGTAACCCAGGAATCTGTGGGGCTCAACCACTGGGCATGTAAGATCTAATCAAGGAGTTCTGTAAAGCTGCAGGAAACAAAACTGACATGCAAAAATCAAAAGCATTTCTATATAATAGTAATAATGAATTATCTGAATAACAAATACTGAAGGATCTCTACAACTTAAAAAGACATTGATAAAAAAAAAAAACTGAGGAAGACAAAAATAAATGGAAAGGTATCCCATGTTAATGGACTAGAAGGATTAATATTAGTTAGTGTTGCTCACTCATGCCCGACTCTTTGCGACTCCATGGACTGCAGCCCACCAGGCTCTTCTGTCCATGGGATTTTATTAAAGTGTCCATATTAACGAAAGCCATATATAGACTGAAAGCAATCTATATCAAGATTCCAAAGGCACTTTTTTAAACAGATGTAGAAAAATAATCACAGAGTTGACACAGAACCACAAAAGACTCCAAACTGCCAAAGCAATACTGAGAAAGAAGTACACAGCAGGAGGCATCACATTTTCTGATTTCAACTTTTATTATAAAACGAGAGTAATTAAAGGGCTTCCCTGCTGGCTCAGTGGTATAGAATCTGCCTGCCAATGTAGGAGACGTGGGTTTGACCACTGGGTCAGGAAGCTCCCCTGGAGAAGGAAATGGCAACCCATTGTAATATTCTTGCCTGGGAAATCCCCTGGACAGAGAAGTCTGGTGGTCTACAGTTCATAGGGTCACAAAGAGTTGAACATGACTTAGTGACTAAACAGCAACATAGTAATTAAGAGTACGGTACTAGCATAAAAACAGACACACTGAACAATGGGACTAAATCAAGAGTTCAGAAATAAACCCATGCATACACAGTCAATTAAAGTTTGACAAGAGGGCCAAGAATACTCAGTGAAGAAAAGACAGTCTCTTCAATGAATGGTGCTGGGAAAACTGATATTCACATGTAAATGAAGCTTGATTCCTAACGTATAACACCCACAAAATTTAACTCAAAATGTATAAACTTAAATATGAGAACAGAAACTGTAAAACTTCTAGAAAAAAACCACTGAAAAATAGCTCTATGATAAAGATCGTCACAATAATTTTTAAGATAATAACAACTAAAGCACAAGCAACAAAATAAACAAGTGTCACTACCTCAAACTTAAAAGCTTCTGCACAGCAAAGGAAACCATCAACAAAGTGGAAAGGCAACCAATGGAATGGGGGAAAAATGCAACCCATTTGTATGATAAGGGATTAATATCCAAAAGATATAATCACACAACTCAATAGCAATAAATCATTCAATTAAACAACTGACAAAACACCTGAATAGACATTTTTTCAGAGAAGATAGATGAAGGACCAACAGGTATATGAAAATGTACTCAATATTTTCCTCAGGGAAATGCAAATCAAAATCAAGATCAGCTCACATTGGTGAGAAAGCCTATCATCAAAAAGACAAGGGAAAAAGTGCTGGAGAGGATATGGAGAAAAGGGAACCCTGGTGTACTGTTTGTGGGACTCTTAATTGGTGCAGCTACTATGGATAACACTAAAGAAGTTCCACAAAAATTAAACATAGAACTACCATATGATCCAGCAATTCCACTTCTGGGAATATATCCAAAAGATGAAAATACTATGTCAGAGAGATATCTGCACCCCCACGTCCATAGCTGCATTACTCATAATACCTAAGACACGGAAATGACATCAGTGTCCATCGACGGATGACTGGATAAAGAAATTGTGTGCTATAAATGGAATATGGTTTGCCATAAAAAGAAGGAAATCCTGCCATTTGCGGCAACATGGATGGACCTTGAGGATATTATGCAAAGTGAGTTAAGTCAGACAAATACTGTATGATCTCACTTGTGGATTCTAAAAATTAAAACCAAATCAAAATAAAATGATAGGAAAAGAGATCAGGTTTGCAGTTACCAGAGGTGGGGAGAGAGGGTGGAAGAATTAGATGACAATGGTCAAAAGGTATAAACTGCCAGTTGTAAATAAGTACTATGGATATCACGTAATACTGCTGGATTGTATATTTAAAAGTTGTCAAGAGAGCAGAGTTCTCAATACAAAGAAATAAACTATTTTTCTTTTTGGGGTGTATAGAATGAGATGGCTGGATGGCATCACTGACTCGATGAACATGAGTTTGATTGAACTCCGGGAGTTGGTGATGGACAGGGAGGCCTGGCGTGCTGTGATTCATAGGGTAGCAAAGAGTCAGATACGACTGAGCGACTGAACTGAACTGAATACGAGATGATAGATGTTAACTAAAATTACTGTACTCATCATTACACCATATACATAAGTCAATTCATTTATAATGTGAACCTTAAAGTTACACAGTGTTTGGCAAATGTGTCACAATAAAACTGGGAGAATGAAGTGCAACCTTTGAACTGTATTTCATTAATCCACTTACTGAGTAACCAAAAAAAACTGCAGAAGATGTAAAAATGCACTTTGATGATGAATAAAAAGAAAAAATCAGAAAGCCAACTTGAGATTTTATAGTATGCTTTGTACTTAAACATATGATCACATTTTCTGGGTTACATAATAAACCAATTCTATTTTGAAAAGATACTCATTTAATATTTTCTGATTATAAAAATACACAGGATTATTAGAGAACTTAAAGTACAGAATAAATATAAAAGATAATTTAAAACATTTTAATCTACCATAGAAATAATTTATCAGCCATAAAATTCCAGTCCATTTCCATTTAATTTTTCTGTACATACACATCATAAACACATTTCCTTTTATCCCACAATTGGAACCACACTTCTATAGTTTAAGTCTTTTTTTTTTGTTTCTTACTCAGCTGGATAATATTATTATCTCCCTTTGCCCCTCAATATTGTTCAATGATTTTTAATATCTTCATAAAAGTTCACCATGTAAATACACAATTAACTCTCCTTCCATGGGTGGGCATTTAGCTTTTTACCACATTTCCACTGTGTCTATAAACCTATAGAAGCATTTTTCAAACAGAGCTCTGTGTGTGCAACTCTGACCATTTCCTCAGGATAAGTTCCTAGAAATGAAAGTACTGGGCCAGAGGACACAATTCTTAAGTTTTGCTACTTATTTTCAGATTTCTACCACCTTCTGGAAAGAAATTTATATTCCCAAGAGCAGTGTATAAAGAATGTTTATCTCCTACTACTCCTCCAGCACTTAATATTACCTTAAAAAATATATGTACATTTCTCATTGTTACGCATGTCTTATTTTTGCTTTGGTTTGTATTTTTTGGATTACTAGTGAGTCTAGACGTTTTTCCCCCCATGTTTCTTAAAGATTATTTTCTCTTTGTGAATTTATGTGTATTGCTCATATATCCATCTAGAGTTCATCTTTTTAAAAAAATTATTGAAGACTATACTGTGACAGTTTTTACTAAGGCTTTGTTGCTAATTTTAGATGAAGTCTTTCCAATCAACAATAGTAGAGGTATTGTTTTTTTCCCTGTAATTTCAAGAGCTAAAAAAAAAAAATCAATCAGAAAATTCAGACTGAGGCAAGATGGTACCTAGCAAAATTATATCAACCACATTTCCAAACAGGTGATGGCAGCTGGGGATTCCTCTTCCCACGGCGAATGTTTTCTCAGGAAGTTATCCTGAAGCAAGAAGTATATAGCCCTTCAGCAGTGACCTCTCTGACTCAAATGCAAAGTCCATCTCAGGATTTTTGGTTGGGTTTTTCTGTGTTCCAGGGGTCCTGGTCTCAGGGTTTCAACTGTAAAAGGGAGAGAAGAGGATGCAGGGGCAGATACAGACAATCCACCCGAGAGAATGCTACATCTTCACATGCCTTTGGAGACATTTCAGGGGTGGCAGTCTTTTTAGCACAAACGTTCTCCTTGGATTTGTTTCCATTGACATACGTAGCAACTGTAGGTAAAAACAAAGCTGCCTATCACAGATGTTAAACAATGATTTGTTGAATGATTTTGCCGCTGCAGTTTCTACTCTGGGAGTGGTATTGAGTGTGCACATTTACACGACTTCTTTGGCATCATCAGTCACTTAGAAGGATGCTCTCATATGAGCAGATTTTCTGCAGTGACAAGAAACAGACAAGTATTTTTCTCTCTCCGTTTCACAGCTCTTGTCGACCAGCCACTGGCAGAAGTCACCATTCCTTCAGCTTAGAAATGCTGCTTTCCAAAATCCTTTGGCAAAATTTTCTAGAGATTTGTTTTTCTGCTTCTTCCTAATTTAGAAACAGTCTTCAAAGAGAAAGAAAAAAAAAAACCTGACATATCAATGTGAGAAGAAACCAACTCACTTAATTCTGCATTTCTTTCACAGAAAGTTTCAGAATTTATCATCGATGACCAATAAATTGGACAAGATCATTGTGGGGTAAAAGTCAACAAGAACAGGTACACCCCAAGATTCATTTTTTGTTTTTAATTCAAGAAACAACATGTGACACAAATTTAAGATTTTATTAAAATCACTTGTAACTTGACATAATATCTCAGTGGTGAAGGAAAACTTTGAACAAAGCAAAAATAATGAGTTGTGTGAACTAACAGAAGGGTGAACAGTGTTAAGTGTGACATTTAAATGATTACATGATTTTAATTATTCTTTTCATAATAAGCAGCTCTGTGAACATCTATTCAAGAAGTTGAAAGCTGTGCCTTGTATGGAACTTGCAGCTGAATTAAGGCTTGGTTTCCAGCCTTCGGCAATTTTAAGAAAACAAATGGAAATGGTTAGAAGAACTTATAAAAAATCCACCACCTACCGAAAGAATTTAAGGTAAGGTGGTAAGCATTAGAAAGAGAAAAACAAAACAGACACACACACAGAGAGTATTCATTTGTGAGACAGAAAAGAGAGAACAGAAGTAATGGTGATAGAAGTGACCAGATGTCCAGCTCAGGCCGACCCTTATTTATTCTTGGCTGCCAGGGGTTTCCGGCTGATCTTTTTCGATTTGTCATTATTTTTCTTTGGCGGTTCTGGGTTTGCCTGCATGTGTCTGCCGTAGAGGCTGAAAAGAGAGAGAAGGGAAACTGTGAGATCCACCTTGTGAACACAAGATACGCTTCTACTGGCAGAGTTTGCATCAACAGATTCATCTCCAGGCATACTGAGGGAGGCTATGAACACCACAAGGGCATTTTTGTTTCCTCTGGGTCATATGCTGGATTTACACATGTGCATACGCACACACACACTCTCTCTCTCTTACTCACTCCACCATGCCGTGAAGTCTAATTCTGGACCAGTCTCTTGGAATCATACACTCTCTGGGCTAAGGAAGAGAGACCAGAACTAGGAAAAACGTGAGGCTCAGCTTGGCCGATCCAGACTGAAGCGCCACAGTTCGTGAGTGTTGGAACCGACAGTGACCAAAACTTGGTTGAAATGAAAGGACAGAGTGTCCCCTTAGTGCAAAGTGAGCAGCATGCCGGCCCAAGAGCCCCGGGGCTGGGTGATGCGACAGAGAGCGATGGTGTCCGAGCCTGTGCTAGCTGCTCACCCGTGATGGATGGCACTGGGGTGGCGACCACCCATCAATGTCACATTAATAAGCACCACTGATTAAATGTTGACGAAGTACCCTACAATCACAGCCACGGCATCCATCGCGGAGCAGAGCTGGCTCTGTGGCTGAGGGGACTGAACCTGATAGCAGATAGTAATTAATCAGTAATTTATGAGTCATTCTGATTAAACTAAATTAAAAGCCACCTGAAAGTGAAAACAGCTCAACCTTAACTCCCCTTGTTGCTATAATTGTGTCCCCCGGAGAGGCCAGTGGGTGTATCAGTGCTTCCCTAAGAGAGGCAATACCTGACCCCACACTGAACAGGGTGGACACAAACACTGACCGTCCTGTACAAGGCACCCCATCCTCTAGGATCCATGTGGGTAATCGACACCCTCTCCTGAACTTGGCGTACACTCATGCTCCCGATGACACCGATGCTGAGGTTGATGAGCTGAGGGACAGACCTGGTGCCTGGAGTTGTCCAGTTGACGGGGCGCTTAGGGCAAGTTGGACTTTGGGTTTTGACAGGTCACACTGTAGTCTGCTTCTCCGGAGGCTTCCAAGCATCTCCTCAGAAGCAGGATCTACCAACAGTGGTCATGAACTTGGGTCTCTGTTACCAAAAGTTTAGAATGTGGAGTATGGCAGCAGACAGACTTACAAGCTGAAGAATGTTAAGTCCAGCCAGGTGCTGGGAACATTCTCCAGGTAAAGGGGAGCATCAAGGAGGAACCACATGTCCTCGACACATCACATCAGAGCCTGTAAGCTAGCATTTAACTCCTGGAGAAGTTCCCTTAGAGCAGGGGTGCCCAACCTCTTGGATCTCACATCTGATGATCTGAGATGGAGCGGATATAGTAATAATAATGTGTACCATAAACATAACATGCTTGCATCATCTACCAACCACCATTCCCCTCACCCCACTGTCCGTGCAAAAACTGTCTTCCACGAAACCAACCCCTGGTGCCAGAAAGGTCGGAGACTGCAGATAGAAGACTTCGGAATGGAGTCTAACTGGATGGAGAGGCAGGCCCAGTCCTGCCCAGCGTCCATAGCAGAAACATCCCCAAGAGAACCTTCCATCCAAGAAAATGGATCTTTAAACCTACACATGCCCCCTCCCTACACTGTTTAAGAAAACGGGAGTATCACTGCTTTACATACTGCATTAGTTTTTACTGTGCAGCAAAGTGAATCAGCTCCACATACATACGTCCCCTCTCTTGGATTTCTTTCCGATCTAGGTCGCCACAGCGCACTGAGCAGAGCTCCCTGTGTTATACAGCAGGTTCCCACTAGCCATCTATCTGACACGTGGTAGTGTATGTCAATCCCAATCTCCCAGTTCACCCCACCCTCCCTGCCCCATGTGGTCCGCACGTTTGCTCACTGCGTCTGTGTCTCTATTTCTGCTGTGCAAATAGGCTCATTTGTACTATTTTTTTAGATTCCACATACATGCATTACCCCTACACTTTAAAAGGAGAAGCTGGTTCCCCTCAAAGTCTATGCTGTAGACACCTGGTAGTTCTGGATCCAGGCAAAGAAACATTGGTTCAGGCAGAAAGGAAGGGTCAGCCAATCCGACTTTACCACTGTTACCAGTCCCACTCCCAATGCTGCTGCTGCTGCTGTTGCTGCTGCTAAGTCACTTCAGTCGTGTCCGACTCTGTGCAACCCCACAGACGGCAGCCCACCAGGCTCCCCCGTCCCTGGGATTCTCCAGGCAAGAACACTGGAGTGGGTTGCCATTTCCTTCCCCAGTGCATGAAAGCGAAAAGTGAAAATGAAGTCGCTCAATTGTGTCTGACTCTTAGCGACCCCATAAACTGCAGCCTACCAGGCTCCTCCGTCCATGGGATCTTCCAGGCAAGAGTACTGGAGTGGGTTGCCATTGCCTTCTCTGACTCCCAGTGATGTCCCTGTCCTAATTCCCCAGAACTTGCTGTTGTCACCTTACATGACCAAAGGGACTCTGCAGAGGAAATGAGGTTAAGGACCTTGAGGTGGAAAGATGGTCTTGCATTTTCTAGGGGGTTCCACCTGTGCACCCCTTCCCCCACCCTGCCAGCATCTCTCCTGGATGCACCAGAACAGGGAGAGCAAACTGAGCCATAGGAGAGCTGTGTTACCTTCTTCACCCATATCAGACAAGCTGATCCTCCCATAGTGTCTGCCCCTCTCCTCCTCCTCCCAGGATGCTGCTTTCCTAAAGATCAGCAGCTTAGTGCTACAGCGGGAAGTGCCAAGGGGGCCTGGGGGTGGGGCGGGGCTCTGGTCTCCAAGCTCCTCCCACCCGGCACAGAAGCCAAGGTCTGACTGTTCTGAGCATCCACAAAAGCATCTATGGTCTCAGCATCTTCCACTGTAATCGCTTTCTCACAGCTTCAGGGTCTCTCCTTTACTTTCCAAACTCTTATCCCTATACTCACTCTTGCTCGCAGATAACATCCAACTTTAAGGATCACAAAAATCTGTAGATACACAACTCCCTCGTTCGTGAACTTGGAAACCTGGTACGACTCAGGGGCAGGGAAAGTGGTACCAACAGAAATAAAGAGGTCAGAGGAGGGAGATGAGATCAAAGACTCAATGAGGGCTTGCTATGCACCACATCCTGAACACGCAGGCACGGAAGGCTTCCTGGAAGGAGTGGCAGTGTTGCCAGGCCCTGACAGCGGTCATGAAGCAAAGTCATTTCAGCAGGTGTGCCAAAGCTGCTTGGGGCTCAGCAAGGCTTCTCTATTTAGCAAGGAATTAGAATGTTTCAACCTTTCATCGCCTGCCTTTTTAGACTCAGACCCCACTGCGTGCCTGGCCTTCCTGGGGCTACACAGCAAGCCACTCACTACAAAGGGTCGGAAGGGAGACTGAAAAGTCTCAATTTGCCACTTATGAGCCATCAGTTCTAGGCACATGATTAACAAGCCTCATCCCCACTGTGCCTTCGTTTCTTCATCTGTTAAATAAAAAATGATGTTGTTTTCTCACAGGGTGGCCATAATGCTGAGGTAAGCTGGGCACCAGGGCGTGACATGGGGTTAGGGTGATTAAATAAAGATAATTATATGATTACTTCTCTAGGGTTTTTTTCTCTGAAAAATAACATGGTATTTTCTACCAACACCAAATCTCCAAGCATATATGGAAGAAAGGTTAGGATCCTCTTTGAAGAAAGTGACTCAGGCTAAAGGCACTGTCCCACTTCCTCCATGAGTCACCAGCGGATGACTCTGCCCTGCCCTGCAGGATCCTCTCACTCCTCCAGCTGTGTGCCAGACGACAGCCACGTTTCACTCTCATCTGTAGACTGGATCCATCAGAGCAATCATTCCCACCTGGAGATATGGCTCTGGCCAGGCAGGAAGGATGAGCATCTCGGGGTCCCAAGTCTTGCATTCCCTCAGCTATTAATATTAGCCCTGGGGCCTCCATTCAGTAAGTGTAGGGGGCCACTCCTCAAAATGTCCACATCCTGATCCCAGAGACCTTGGGGTCCTCTTAAGAGGGGAGATGGGGGTGCTGGAGGGCCAGAGTCAGAGATGCTCAGATGCTGACTATGATGATGGAGGAAGGGACTGCCATTTGAGGACTGCAGGCAGGCTCTAGACCCTAGAAAGGCAAGGAAACACATTCTTGCCTAGAGCTTCCAAAAGATGAAACCCTGCTGACACCTAAATTTCAGACTTCTGACTCCCAGAACTGTGAGAGAATATATTTGTTCTGTTTTTGGCTACTAGAGTGGTGTTGATGTTTAGTGGCTAAGTCATGTCTGACTCTTTTGCAACCCCATGTACTGCAGCCTGCCAGGCTCCTCTGTCTATGAAATTTCCCGGGCAAGAACACTGGAGTAGGTTGCCATTTCCTCCTCCAGGGGATCTTCCCGATCCAGGGATCGAACCCGCGCCTCCTGTGTTAGTAGGTGGACTCTTTACCACTGAGTCACCAGGGAAGCCCTTTTTGGCCACTGAGATCATCTTAATTTGTTATCAGCAGTAACAGGGAACCAATATAGTACCTGAATCTCTCTGGGGCTGTCTGTGAGGGATTTTACTTAGTTTTAGCAGGAGAAATTTTCTTCTGGGGTAGCAACTCACTGACAAGAAAGGAAAGTTAAAAACTAAGTTGCAGAAAGGCCACAGAAGGAGAGTCTCCAAGGGAAAATGGGTGCTGTCTCTAGAGGAGGAGGAGGTGTGCAGGCCAACTATCCGCTCTCTGCTACAGTGAGACAGGATGGGCCCGGCTCCCTCTATGCGCTGAAGCTGATAGTCAGGGTCCATGTTTGAAATGCATCCAGAATTTAATTTACAGAGGTGACAGTGACAAGATGGACAGATCTATGCCTTTGAAAGGAGTTGTATCACATGCAGTTATGTGCAGGGCCACTGGGGAAGCACAGGGTTGATTGGGAGGCAGAGGAGCCCAGGGGGGAGCAAAGCCCAGAGTCTTTATGGGTGGTTTCACAGGAAGGAATGGCTGAAACGGGGGAGGTGAATAATTTCATTAAAATCTCAGAGCCTAGAGCTAAAGAAGTGATCTCCAGTTGCCCAGTACCTGGATCACGGGGAATATTGGCTTGGTGCATCAGAGTTAGAGAAGAGAGGTGGTTAGGACTGGGGTTTGGGGTTGATTTGCTTGGATATGAAAGGCATGCTAACGGATGAACTGTTTGCTCCTCTGGGAATGAGCTCACTTGGGAGGGACAGTCTCCCTCGCAGCATCATTAAATACAGGAAGTGAAAGCAGGACCGATCTATGCAACCTGCAGCCTTCAGGACGGGTTTCCGTCCTCCCGACCATTCCACACTCTCCTCTCATCACGCAACTTCCACCTCCTTGGCCTTCGAAGATTTCAACTAACCCTTGGATCCTGGCACAAGACGCTTCCTGATGAGCACGTCCCCTCAGTGACCTGCTCAGGTGGTACCCATCCTCTGGTCCTACAAGAGCCCTGACTCACTGCATGGGGGATTCTGGAGAACAGTCCTGGGGCTTCAAGCATCTGCATTCCTGAACCCTGTTTACTCCAAAGAATGTGTGATATTGAGCAGGTGACTAACTTGCCACAGTCTGATGTCTTCATCTGCAAGATGATGAAAACTGCTACCTTGAAGGGCTTGTGGGGGGAGATTGAATCAGACGTGGACAGGGTCTTGTGTGCAGGCACAGAACAAGTGTTCCAGAGCAATAGCTGTCACCTTTAACCTCTCATGAAGGCCTAAGACCTAGGCTAAGCCGGCCAATTCCTCCTGCTTCCCAGACACTGCCTCTGAGCACAGCCAGGAGTTCAGCTTTGCCATCGTGAGCTTGGGGGGCAGATTCTACCTTGGGAAGGTTTCTGGGGGCAGTGAAATCTGGTCATGCTAGTGTGAGAGCACTGACAAGGAAGCCTGGCTCCCTGTCACAGATGGGGCTGCAGTCACCAGTGGGTGAAGTGATCAATTCAGAATATGGAGTGAACCTGTGGCAGAGTCTTGGAAACTCTGCTCTCCTCTGAAAGCTGAGGTCTACAAAGGATGACTGGGAGCTGTTCATGGAAGGAGAAAAATCAACAGAGAACCAGCTGAAGTGACAGGAAAGAATGAATTATGCTCAGGAGTCTGATGAACAGACTTCTGACAGTGAAGAGAATCCTCAAAGGCGAGATGCCTATGGATGACCTGTGCTGTGGGTGGTGAACAAGGCAGCATCACTTAGCTCACGAGGGCTCTCGTCTGGTCCCTGTGGGAGCGGACCCTGACCAGAGCAGTTGTCTTCAGAATCCCAGCCAAAGATCAGTTCTGGAGGATTCATCATGAAATGATGCCATGAACAGTAGAGGTCACCAGTCTGGTCACTTGAGAGGCATCGTGTTAAAGTTGTCTGCACACTGGCTCCAGAAACTCCACACAACTCAACACCCCTGTCTGGTGACATCTAAGACAGCACAGCAAACAATTCCACCCCACGGGAATGAAAATACATTTATTTCTCAGCAAACATTATATTGAGTAGTAGTATGATATGCATGCTCTTCTATTATTGGTGGGTACATTTATTAACATGGGCATTTCATTTTGCAGAAAAAAAAAATCATTTGAGTTTTACTGTTTCTGTTCAAACCAAGAGTCTCGTGCAGACCCTCACATCCCTTCATGATTTCAGCAATGAACAACACCGGGGACCTCATTTTTCCTTCTTGAAAAGTCTCCTCCCCTGGCTCCAATGCACTATCCTTATTCTTAATTTTCCCCCGGACAATTCTATAGTCCTTATGTTTTTGCTTTTAGCTCATTGCATTCTCTTCCCTAAACCAATCATCTGATTTTGTAGCTTCAATGAGTATCTCTGAGTATGAGCTCCAAGTCACTGGCATCTTCAACCCCTACTACACCAAAACTCCCACTTGTACCCTGAACCATTAAACCCACCAAATGCACACAACAGTTCCCTACCCCAATTCCTCAACGTCCCTGTAATGTCTCTGGACCTCCAGGATCAAAATGATGAAGTCATTCTGGCACCTGGCTCTTTTTTCAGTCACCTTATTAATCAAGTTTGATTACATCCTCCTCTATCATAGAAATTCTCAGTCTATGGCAAGGGAGGATCTGAAGCTCCAAGCAAAGCTATATGCGCCTTTTTTCAGCTGAAAAGTGAACAGAGCTTTCATCAGCTTCTCAAAAGGTTCATGACTGAATGGATTAATAAGATGCTTTATGGTACTTATTATTATTTCTATCATCCTATGATTTTATTCATTCTCTTTTTCTTCTACCCTAAAATATGGCCATTAGATTACTGTTAACAGGTTCTTTCTTGGTCTCCATTTTTTTGGCCGTGCTGTGCAACTTATGGGATCTCAGATCCCCAACCTGAGATCGAACCCAGGTCCCCGCAGTGAAAACACCAAGTCCCAATCACTGGACCACCAGAGAATTCCCCCTTCCTGATCTCCTTGATAACAATTCCTTCCTTCCTTCAATGTGTCCTACACACAACTGACAAAATTCTCTCTTCTTGGTTTATGCATAGAAAGCAGCATCCACTACCCATGGGATCAAGTACCCAACCCGGTATGTGACAGAATATCCACTGAACATGCCATGTAAAGCCTACCCAGCCAAATTTCACCTCTCTGTTCACTAACAGACCAAATACAGAAACGCTGGTCTGGAGGAAAGCAATGTAGAGTGAAGGAAAGGTAGGCTGAGTGTTAGCTCTGCCACCTATTAGCTCAGTAACCTTAGAGTCTGATATCATTCTGGAATCTCTGTTTATTGAAAACTGGGAATATGGGCATACTGCCTACACCTTGCAGGTGATTTGAAAAAAATTTTGAGTGCTAAACCCATCTAAGGCCATTGTCAGCCAGGATTCCTTCTGGTCTCAGTTTTTGGCTGATTTGTGTTACTACTGCCTGGAATGCCTGCCCCCATCCTTTCCACAACTCAGATCTCATCCACATACTCAGGCTTTTCACAGCTTTCTCTGCTCTGCTCCCTGTCCAATTTCTGCCTTCACAAAATACTGTGGTGCTTATTGAGATTTCATCACTAAGTCCTTCAGAATAGACAAAGTAATTTCTGCTCTCGGCTGCTATTTCCAAGTAGTAGTAGAGTGCCTTGATCAGGACACATGGTAAATATGGTTACCATGCAGTCAGCGTTCACTACCACAACTATCCAAGAAAGAAGGGGCTTTCATTATTTTCATTTTCCAAACGAGGAAACTTAGAATTAGAAAAAGGTTCAGATCACCCCCAGGTAATGACTCCAAAGTTCAAATTCTCCAGGCATTAAGTATATGGGCTTTCCTGGTGGCTCAGTATAAAGACTCTGTCTGCAATGCAAGAGACATGGCTTTGATCCCTGGGTCAGAAAGAGTCCCTGAAGAAGGGAATGGCAACCCACTCCAGTATTCTCGCCTGGGAAATCTCATGGACAAAGGAGCCTGGTGGACTGCAGTCAGTGGGGTTGCAAGAGTTGGACATGACTTAGCAACTAAACCACCAACCATCACCACCACCATCTTTCTGGATTTCTCAGTTTTGTCCTCTTCATCAGCCTACCAATTTCTCAAGGGTGGGGACAGCAGACTTCACTTCTTTTGTATTCTACATACGCAAGGCACTGCTGGAAGCACATTGTGTGCTGTGTAAATATTATGTTTCAGAATGCCAGGTATATGAGAGGTACAATATGCTGTGCTTAAGTCATTTGCTCCTGTCATATGCCTCCCTCCTGTTGTTTTGGGTGTTTCCATGGAAAGTCCTTATACAGACCAAGAAAAGAACCAATTTGAAAAATCTCAGGATATGGCCAGTGACAATAATGGAGAGAAATCATTTTCTGTCTAATCTGTAATCTTATGGTAGGACGCTAAATTTAAAATCTCTGCAAATAAATCTGTGGACAAAGTGTGAAGCCCAGATTATTAATAAGCATTTGCCATATCTTTATTTATCCTATCTAGCAGCTTCTGAGGGGTTGGTGACAGAATCTTAGCACTTAAATTGCTGAGTCTTAAAGAAAAAAAGGGAACAGTTACCATATTCCCATGAGAAGTCTCATTAATTCAAAAGGCAATGATTTTTTGAGATCAAACCTCCAAGAGATGGTTCCATGAAATTCACGAGCACCATTTACATTCTCCATTATAACCCTCACTGCTCTCTGCCCCCAACACACAGTGTAAAAAAAAATTATCAACATACATGTGTGCAAACAGCATCTGCATAAACAGCCAAGAAGAATCTGTAGCTGGCTTAGGACAGATATTAAACCACACAAAAAAATACAAAATGTAAGGCAGATTTTAAAAATACCCCATCCATTCTAGACTAACTATCTGCCCCACTGGAGGAGAGAAATGAGGATTCTGGCAGAACAAAACTAACAATCTCATGCACAAAAGATGCTCATTAAACTTCATCATCCTGTCTACTCTAATGATGCTTTTACTTAATAAAAATTCCCCAAGCAGTTGCCAGGATATTAGGCAAGGTCTTTGGTTATGTATCAGAGGTCTGAGCTGTCACCAGCAAGCATGCAGTTCGGGGGGTAAGGCTCCCTGGGGAAGGAGCAAATACAGCTTTCACAGAATACATGCAGAGAAAAATCAATAACTGCAACTTGCTTCCCTGCTTAAGCATTTAAGAGAATAGGTAATCCTTTTAAATTAAACTGCAAAGTGCTAAATGTTGCAATTTCCAGAATAAACTAAAAAACAAAGGAAAACAGGAGGAAGAGCATTCTTGTAAGTTTTCTTAGCAAGCTACTTCCTTAATAGACTTCAGACCTGGAGTACTGGGGAATATTTTTTATGAAAAGAATTATTTCTCAATATCGTTACGTTGAGGCTGCATAGGTGTCTATGTGTTAGTAGTACACAAACCTATTTATAGATACAAGGAAGGAAGTGACAAGCATTTCTTTATTTTGTTGTTGTTTTCTATTTTTTGACTTTGCCACGTGGCATAGCATGTAAGACCTTAGTTCCCTGACCAGTGATCGAACCTCTGACCCCTACAATAGAAATTCTTTAACAATGGACTGCCAGGGAAGTCCCAAGAAATTATTTCTATTACATGCATGTAATACCACCAAAAATTATTCCTAAGAAAACATTACTGTTAAAATTCATGATCTTGATATGCATATGTGTAACTGATTTACCTTGCGATACACCTGAAACTAAGACAGCACTATAAATCAACTACAGTCCAACACAAATTTAAAAAAAAATTCACTAACTAGAATCTGGCTCTCAAAAGCTCAACAGTAATTATCTAATAGATCCCTTAACATGGACAGCTAGATCTTAATTCTATATAATCACAAATTATTGTTTCTGTCCACATTATACAACCCATTTTAAATTTCATGTCCAGTCAATACAGAGTTGGCTGGCGAGATATGAGAGTCGGTGCAAGAATGAGGTATGACCCCAAAACTTAAAGGCAGAAAGGTTGCCCTCTATGTGTTAAATGATCACGTCAACACAAAGGAACCAAAGCAGGAACTCAGAAAGTCTCCCCAAGTAACACCAGCACAAATCAGGCCAGCAAGATTTGATTAGAAGCCAGCCAAAGGAATGAACAAAGCTGGAGAGAGACCCTGTGCATCAGAAGAGCGGTGGTATCCATCAGCAACTCCAGCAGTGGGGTAGACGCAAGTCCCCCTAAGATCGGCACTCGTACCGTCCCTATTGTACAGGCTAGGGAAAGGACACAGAGAACTTCAATAACTTAGGTGTCAATTCAGTCTCAACCCTCTCCCTTCACTCTGGGTGCAGATGCTGGTTTGGACATGAGGCTGTGGCCAACCTGTGCCAACCACAGAAAGACCCAAGATCTTAGCTCGAGCTATTGGAAAGAAGAGCCCTTTCTTTTGAGTTAAATTAGGAGCCTAGATCTGCTGCTGGCCATGGTGGCATGTGAGAAGAGAGCTTGCCTGGTAAAGAAACCAGCAGGCAAAGCAGAACTGAAAGATGGAGGGAAATGGAGTCCAGAGACATTGAGCCCTTGCTCATGCCATGCCTTAAAAAACCTACTTACCGTTCTGCTGGATTATCAGTAATATAAATTTCTTCTGACACTTTGTGTTAGTTGCATTCCAAGGAACACTGAGCCCTGAATGACACATCACTCTGATCTACTTCAAACGTGAGTTCCTAAGACTTTTTTTGCCCGCATTCTCTCTCTTTAACCACATTCGTTTCCTTCACACCACAGTCACAATATAATTATGATTATCATTAACTGATTTGTTTGCCACCTCCTTTAATGGAAGATTGCCTCCAAGAGGACAGGAATTCTGCCTTCATTAGTATCCCCTCTGATCGGTGCACCATGGACACACAATGATTGTCCGCTGATTGACTGAAAGCACACATCACTGCACTTCCTCGAATGTACTGAAATATCCAACTACCTGAGTCTCTTACCAGCCGGATCATTAGTGCCTCTGAGGCAGGAGCTGTCTTAATCCTTTTGTTTCTCCAGTGTTGGCCACACACTAGTCACCAAATAAACATCTATTGGTGGACTGAAAGAATATATTTTTTAAAAAATATTCTTAATTGTAGGATAATTACTTCATAATACTGTGATGGTTTCTGCCATACGACAATATGGAACGCCATAGATATATGTATGTCCCCTCCCTCTTAAGCCCCCCTCCCTCCCCATCCCGCTCCTCTAAGGTTGTCACAGAGCACCAGCTTTGAGGTCCCTGCATCACACAGCAGACTCCCACTGGCTATATGTTTTACATATGGCAATGTGTATGTGTCAATGCTGTTCTCTCAAATCATCCCCCCTCTCCTTCCCCTCCTGTGTCCACAAATTTGTCATTTATGTCTGTGTCTCCTTTGCTGCCATGCAGGTAGGATCATCAGTTCTGCCCCGAAAGAGTATCTTAGCTGAGGAACATTTCCAGATTCATTCCTTAATTCCATACTTATCAAGTGATGACAGACATGTTTCCCACACAGAGATGTTCACTGAGATAATATGTGCTGTGTATGCCAAGGCAAGTCTTTTAGTCTTCAGGGGCAGTTTTCCTCTGTTACAAAATTCTGGGCCCCTACATAAGTTTCTTCTGTTGTTTTCCCCGGTCTCTGTAGGGTTTCTGAGGCTTGGAGAGGTGAGTGGAGGTGCAGTAAATGCATTGTGGTGCCATCTTGTGAAGCTGCTTGGCAGCCGTCCATTCTTCTCTTGTGGAGATTCTCTTTTTTAAAAAATTTGTAAAAGCTTTTTTTTTCGCTGTGGCCCATTTTTAAAGCCTTTATTGAATTGTTGTAACACTGCTTCTGTTGTTTATGTCCTGTTTTTTTGGCCATGAGGCATATGGGATCTTAGCTACCCAACCAGGGATTGAACCTGCGCAGCCCCTGCATTGGAAGGTGAAGTCTTAACCACTGGACCACAAGGGAAGTCCTAGAGGGCCCCTCTCAAAATACTGTGTGACCAGGGGTTTTCATTCAACTCCTTTACAGCACAGTAGGTTTTATTGAATATTAACCATCATTTGATATTAGCAAGAACTAGCTGAGTACAGGAATAGCTTAACACAGAGAATTAAGTCAAAATGAACATTATAAAAACACTGGGGATTTCTTCATTTCCTTCGGACAAATTAAACATCAGAATGAATTTCTATTATCATGGAAAGATGGGACTTTTTCGAGCCACACGTGGTTCCTTCAGGAAACGCTTGGTGTTCATGACCTTTTAAGTTATTAAGCCAGTGATTGTAACAGCCAAACGCAGGCAGCACACACTATACACCAGCATTTCCACAGGAAGCTTCTGCAGCATTTTCTGTATTAACTCATTTAAACCTGAACAAAAGACATCATGGAGAGCTGCACAGCTGTCCTGTGGGTCTAGATATAAATGACGCTGCAGCTGGAACACCAGTGTCCAAACAGCGACGCTTCCGCTTTGCCTTTGTTTTTCAGACACAGACCAACGGTAAAGCGTATCTACACGTATTGTTACTCATCCTCCTCTTCCTCCCAGTGGCTATTAATGTGTGCTTCCAGGGCCTCCTCCCCTCTCAGCCCAGATGATCGGATGATGTGACATGGCAGGAGACTCAAGGCCAGGTCAACGGAGAGCGAGCCATCGCCAAGTGCTAGTCTATACAGGTTCCAGAGTGCATGGCAGATAACACTGACTCAGGAGGCAGAAGGCTTTGGAATTAAGCCATTGACTAAGGTACTCTGTGCTTTCCTAGACAGGAAATGGGGCATTTGGATTTAAACAGGGGTGGGAGCCATCTGGTACATGCACTGCCACCCTCCCGCCCCTCGCCTTGCACACCGACTGGGCATTCACTCAGAATGCATCCAGAACCTACTTAGATCAAACCCTATGGGCAATGGCTTCAACCTGGTCACAGCTGGGCATTTGAATGGAATCTGCACGTTGTATGTAAGAAACGTGTATAGGACTCTGCTTACATTAAAACTCATTTACCCTTAGGAAAAATCACATTCAATGAAACCTCCTACCTACCTCCAAGGTTCCTCTTACGTTCAGGTTAGATTATAGCATGACGCCTGAGATTTTAAGCAGCACTGTATTATCTGCCTCTCCTCCATGTCCACTAGATAGTCTGTGAGATTATGTTCCACTTACACAGCAAAGAGAGTAAAAAAAAAAAAAATAATAACCTTAGAAGTCAAAACCAGAAAGCATGTATCTACCTACAGATGGATGTAGCCATGAGGCTCTTTCCAGATGGACTTCAGGAAGCAGCGGCTACAAGTCAATTCTAGTCACTGCCTCTTGTCGCTTCTTCCCTCATCTAAGCTGGGCTCTCTCTGAAGTGCCACAACCCTGCCATCCCTGGAACATGGCAAGTCAAGTTAACTGTGCTTTCCTTCCATTCCTGATTGCAAGATTTTAACTAGTGGCCAGAGGTTGGCAGTAGAGGAGAAGCCAGGCTTTTGTGGCAAAGAAACAAAAACAAATTACATATATTCACGCATATATGTGGAATCTAGAAAAATGGTACAGGTGATCTATTTGCAAAGCAGTAGAGACAGATGTAGGGAACAAACCTATGGATACCAAGGGGAAAGGTGGGCAGGATAAATTGGTAGACTGGAATTGACATATATACACTCTGGATACACTATGTATAAAATAAGTAACTAGTGAGAACCTACTGTATAGCACAGAGAAGGCTACTCAATTCTCTGTGGGGACCTAAATGGGAAGGAAATCCAAAAAAGAAGGGATGTATGTAAAGGAACAGCTGATTCACTCTGCTGTACAGTAGAAACTAACACAACGTTGTAAAGCAACCATACTCCAATGAAAACAAATAAAAAACTAGAGTAGCCCAACAAGTGGGGAAGAGAATAACGGAGGAAAACATCTATGAGAGCTCAAGAACAGAAGAGCCGTTGGATCCCCATCTTCCTTGAGCTTTGAGTTCTACAGCAAAAACATACTCCAAAAAGGAATGGAGGATTAAAAAAAATGTAGTTTTGATATACTCAGCAAATTTAACACGTCATTCAGTTCCTCCTAGTTTTTTTTTTTTAATCAGATTTTTAAGAGTTCAGAGAAATTTATGGTCATCAGGTGCAAAAAGGTTAAAAATTAAGATGTCAGTGGCTTCTGCTGGATGTTATAAATGGTCTACTGGAGAATTCCATGCATCAGCCATGAACCTGGGTGGGGGTCCTGGGAATTTGGGGGGAGGCGAGGACTCTCCCCTGGGGCTCCAGCTTTAGTTGCCTGATGGCCCCATTGGGCCCTGAAGTCTCAGAGCAAAACTGTGGCTGTGGGTGGAGAGAGAAGAGCTTGTCACAACAGACCTTTTCATCCAAGAATCGCAAGTGTTTCATCTAGGAATCACACCCACCAAACACTCCTGGAAGGTGTTAGTGCTAAGCACAGACGGTGGAAGTGAGGCGGAAGTAGAAGCATGAGGTGGAGGTGCCAGAGGCCCGGGGTTTCTGCAAAATCCGGCCTGGTGCTGCTCTTTTGTCAGTTTCTGGTACAGGCAGACCCCGCTGTACTGGGCTTCACAGAAATTGTCTTTTTTATAAATTGAAGATTTGCAGCAACCCCACGTACAGCAAGTCTATTAGTGCCATTTTCCCAACAGCATTATTTTTTAATTTTTAGTTTTTTTGTGGCATGTGAGATCTTAGTTCCCCAACCAGGGATTGAACCTGCAACCCATGCATTGGAAGTGCAGAGACCTAACCACTGGGAAAAGTGAAAGTATTAGTTATGGACGGTAGACTACCAGGTTCCTCTGTCCATGGGATTCTCCAAGCAAGAATACGGGAGTGGGTTGCCATTCCCTTATCCAGGGGATCTTCCTGACTCAGGGATCGAACCCAGCTCTCCTGCATTACAGGTGGATTCTTTACTGTCTGAGCCACCAGGGAAGCCCAGACTGCCAGGGAAGTCCCCCCAAATTTAAATAAAGGGTTGTGTATATGTGTGTGTGTGTATTTTAAACCATAATGCTTTCACACACTTTACAATGTCAACATGACTTTTATATGCACTGGGAAACCAAATATCATGGAACTCACTTTATTTAGATATTTGCTTTACTGTGGGGTGCAGTGTGGTCCGGAGAAGGCAATGGCAAGCCACTCCAGTACTCTTTCCTAGAAAATCCCATGGATGGAGGAGCCTGGTAGGCTGTAGTCCGTGGGGTCGCTAAGGGTCGGACACGACTGAGCGACTTCACTTTCACACATTGGAGAAGGAAATGGCAAACCACTCCAGTGTTCTTGCCTGGAGAATCCCAGGGACGGGGGAGCCTGGTGGGCTTCCGTCTATGGGGTCACACAGAGTCGGACACGACTGAAGTGACTCAGCAGCAGCAGCAGTGTGGTCATGATGTGGCCACAAGATGACACTTGGGATCACAAAGGGAACACATACTCAATAGTTGCTTCAAATATTAGAAAAGAACGTTCTGTTACAAATGACTCGAACTGACGTATCTTCGCATGGAAAAATACTCCCCCCGAATAGCTGTTAATCAAGAAGATTTCTGCCAGACATATATATCCTAGAACGGTAAAAACAAGCCCCTCTTAGTCAGCCTACTGAATACCTACAGTGAGTTCATTTTTCCTCTCATAAATATTTCAGAAAGCTATTTTTAAAGTCTTATTTTTAAACACATATTAGTCCTTCCAATTTGTGGAGACATATTCTCTACTTTCACGTATGTAGAGCATAGCTCGGTCCAAAACAGGAGATTCACAAAGGTAACTTTAAATTTTCTAGGAGCCACATTAAAAAAGGAAAAAGAAATAGATGAAATCAAGTTGAGGAATATAATTTAACCCAATAGATCCAAAATATGGTCATTTCAAATGGGTAATCTGTATCAACATGGTAAATGATCTATTTTATTCCTAATCTAAGGATAAATGATTTAGTAAGTATATCATATAAATTTAATGATTTCTTTTCTGGTTCTAAGTGTCTTTGAAATCTGGTGAGTATTTGAAAACCCTGATAGCATATCCCAACCAGACAAGCTGTAGTTCAAGGGCTCAAGAGTCACATGCTATTAGCAGCTACCATGCTGCAGAACACAGATAGAGACCATTTGAAAATGGTGCAATCAAGCCATCTTTTGTACTTAGATGAAAGACATTTTGAATGCTGATGGATCCTTTCTTGACACATGGTTACTTTTAATGTTTTAAGAAAAGTTTAAGGATGGAAATATGTATGTATGTTTTATAAATATACATAAAAGTGTATATATACATATTTTTAAGAGTTATTCCATTTACCTAGAGGGTGTTCCAATATGTTTGCTTGTAGTAGTTTTGAGTATGAGCCTGGAAAGGTCATCAGGCCGACAAACAGAACTCCTAAAAGCCCGTGAACTTGATGAGAGAAAAGTACAGTCAGTCCCCTTCTTCCTCAATGCAAGAAAACATAAAAACTGTAAGGGCCAAAGAAACTCAGCAAGCAGCTGGGGACAGGGCACCAAGTAGATCTTCACTGAAAGGGGCTCAAGCAACAGCAACAGCTCTAGACCTTGTGCGTTCAGGAGTTCTGCTGCATCCCAGGCAAGCCTGACTTCCTCACTGAGCTGTGTTCCATTCACTCATTTATTTGCCACACCACACGGCATGCATGCAGGATCTTAATTCCCCAACCAGGGATCAAACCTGTTCCCTTGTAGTGGAAGCACAAAGTCCTAACCACTGGCCCACCAGGGAAGTTCAGCTGTGCTCTTTTAACATTTTTTTTTTTTTTTTTGGTATTAGGGTATAGCCAATTAACAATGTTCTGACAGGTTCAGGTGAACAGTGAAGGGATTCAGCCACACACATACAAGTATCCATTCTCCCCCAAACTCCTCTCCCATTCAGGCTGCCACTAACTTTGAGCAGAGCTCCCTATGCTATACAGTAGGCCCTTTAACCAGTTTAAAATTGGTTATTCATTTTAAATATAGCTGTGTGTACATGTCTATCCCTTCACCCCTCACCCTTGCTGCTTTCCCCTCATGGCCCCCTGTGGCGAGCTTCTGTAGACCGAGCAGCCCACTCCCGACCCCCTGGCCCACAGGTGGGGGTTGGGCGCAGGAAACAGAGCAGGGTGAAGGGCCAGAGTCTGAATGTAGTATTTGCCACTGAAAAAGAAGCGTACTGAGTGGAGTAAGTCAGAGAAGGAGAAATATTGTTTGACATCCCTTATATGTGGAATCGAAAAAGAAATGATACACATGAACTTACTTACAAAACAGAAAGAGACTCACAGACTTTGTGAAAGAACTTATGGCTGCTGGGGGGAAGCAACAGGGAGTTTGGGATGGACATGGACATGCTGCTATATTTAAAATGGATAACCAACAGCCTACTGTATATAGCACATGGAACTCTGATCAATGTTACCTGGCAGCTTGGATGGGAGGGGAGTTTGGGGGAGAATGGATACATGCATATGGATGGCTGAGTCCCACAGCTGTTCACCGGAAACTATCAGAACATTGTTAATCAGCTATACCCCAACACAAGTTAAAAAATTTAAAACAATAAAAAAAAAAGAAGGTTAAAAAAATAACTGGCAGCAGGGTAACCTTGGAGAACTTAACTTCTCTGAGCATGCTTTCTTATCTAGAAAATGGGATGGATGATAATAATAGTACATAGCTCATAGGGTCGTTAGGAGGAAGAAATAATCCAAAGTGCTTAGCAGGGACCCAACAGGTGCTTAATCAATAAGACTTTTATATACAGTGTGCTCTGAACTGGGTTTGTCCATTCTAAACTCGGCTGGAGCCACAAAGTTAGAAAATGCCTCATGGCTGCATGCCCAAGTTTTGCACAACTGCAATCTCTTTCCAAAGAGATATTTTCTTAAATGTTACAATTTGTATGCTTGAGAAAGAAAAACAAATGGCAGAGAAAATAAGCTAGGGGCCTTGGATATAAAACTACCAAAAAAGTTAGTCACTTTCTGAGCCTGGTCCTCACTGAATGTTAACACATAACCATGTAATTCAATGACAAAGATGATCATTGAGGCTCTTGCTGGAGAAAGGTGCCATCTCTTTTGCTCTGTCCAGGGTTCTGAATGGGCGGCTCCCCAGCACCAATGGGAAAAATGAATAGGGGTATTGAATACACTTTCAGTCCTCCTCTTGCATCAGCCCTACCATTCACAGGCTAAGCTGTTCTGGAATCTATTCAGAGGGGAACCACATTACATAAGACTCAATAATCTTAATGGTAACTCTGCAGTGAAAGTGTCATTTGTTGTAATGAACACTGATCATAAGTTAAGCCCTGAGCTACTCTCTCTGTTATTTTTCATTATACTGTTCCTTGCTCTGTTATATTTCAGAAGCACTGAGGGAATTCACTCAACTGTGTTTGCCAGTCAGCGTTTCGTTCCTCAGATTAGATTCTGCTAAGAGGCAATGGACCAATGTGCAGATACACTGATTCTTAAGGAAACGCATCAGACACTGGGTACAGGTTCTCTGCTGGTGCCAAGGGGCACCTCCCCTTCCTCTTGGTTAGTATCTCTTTAGTTTACCATTTTTTCTCTCTATCTTCCACTCAATCCACAGCATCAATTTCCAGGCCCTGATCTGAGAGAGGATTAACAATGTGTCTCTGGATACTTGTCCTTCAGGAATGACTGTTCAATTTGACCACCAGAATACTGTTTCCAAAATCATCATCTCTCATTGAGCTCTCACTTGAAAACACCACTCTGCTTACATGATAATCACTGCCCTATCCCCCTCCCCAGCCCCCCGATGCTTTAAAGGACACTAACTCCAAAAGACACACCAGTGAGGGGAAGCTGAGATTTGTCCAAGTTTTAAAGACCCAATGTGAAAAAATTCATCTTGTGCGTTGTATATGAAGCTTGGGCGTATGTGCTTCCATGGGCATCTGTGCTCTTGGAATTGCTTATAAGTAGGTTGTGAGTCCTTGGAGAGACCACATCACCACCATACCTCAGAGGTCAACAGCACAAACACTTGGAGACTGTGAGGGTTGGCCCCTGGTCAAGAACACTCACAGGCTTTATCACTCTTACTGAGTGCATCTCCATCTGACACTGGGCACTATTACTATTCCTTAGACCATAGGTTCCCAACCTCTGGGATCTAATGCCTGATGATCTGAGGGGAGCTGATCAATAATAATAGAAAGAAAGTGAACAATATATGTAAAGAACTTGAATGTGCTTGAGAAAAGAGGGAGCAGCCCCACTGCATGCTTTAGTACCTATTATTTTGGCTGGGTGCCCCAAGGAAGTAGCCTGTGTATTTACTTCCTCTAACATGAGGTGCCAAGCCAGCCTTCTGCCCAGTGAAAGTTGCTCAGTCATGTCCAACTCTTTGCAACTCCATGGACTATACAGTCCATGGAATTCTCCAGGCCAGAATACTGGAGTGGGTAGCCTTTCCCTTCTCCAGGGTATCTTCCCAACCCAGGGATCAAACCCAGGTCTCATGCACTGCAGGTGGATTCTTTACCAGCTGAGCCACAAGGGAAGCCCAAGAAAACTGGAGTGGGTAGCCTATCCCTTCTCCAGGGGATCTTCCCGATCCAGGAATCAAACCGGGGTCTCCTGCATTGCAGGTGGATTCTTTACCAACTGAATTATCGGGGAAGCCCTGGCCTTTTGTCCAAAGACACAGCAAATCAACTCTGAAAGACTGCTGTTCCTAGACACATGGATGCTTACATTTGGACATGTGCAGAATATGAACTGTCAACTACAAATTGACATTTGCCATCTACCTTTACAAGATTAAATCATGTGCTGCTGCAGTTGCTGATTTTCAACACCCCCGAAAGGAGTTCAGGGTGGAAAGCAAAAGTGACCCACTCGATGCTCAGGGAAAAACTGTCAGAACAGATCTTCAGACAGTTATTAATAAATATGTTCAGGAGCTGATTTTATGAGCCCAATTCTGTATCTTCTTATATCTAGAAAAGCACTAAAATCCTTCAAAGTGATGACTGCTCCCCAGAACTAACAGAAACCTTCTGTTGAAAAAAAAAACATATGTACTTGATTGCATGTACTCCCCCTCCACCAAAATCACATATATACCGACCTTCCCCTTTGTCTCTTTGGAGCAATTTCTCAGTTATCTGAAATGCTGTCTCCTGGGTTATAGTCCTCATTTGCCTCATATAAAACTTAACTCACAACTCTCACACTGTACTTTTTAAAAGTCAATTGACAATTTCTTAAAATTGTAGAGAAAAAGGAGAAACTCTGGCAGAAATCCAAACTATGTCTTCCTTCATTTTTATACTTCTACATTTCACTTTTTAAAGAAACAAATATATTACAACCCATTGAGAAATTAAAAAGAGGGCTGAAAAGAAAACTGCCAAGAGTCTCCTATTTAAACATAATTTCTACTATATTTGGGTAAATTTCTTTCAAGTTTTCATCTGGACTATTTTTAAAATATCAATAATCATAGTTTATAATATTATAATTAGGTTTAGAATTTTATTTAAAAGTTAAGGCATCAGTATTTGCAACATAGTTGCCATATATCAACAGGTTATCTGTGAATGCATATAATTGCCATATATTGACAGGTTATATAAGAATCACAATTAATGTGAACATTTCTTTGCTTGAAGACAGCAGTGTGGCTTTGGGGAAGTCACTTAACCTCTCTAAGCTTAAGTTTTTCTCACTGGGGAAAAAAAAACAAAAAAGGGATAAGTGATATTAACCAGCATCATTAGACCTTCATGAAAGTTAAAGAGATCATACACTGAACAGAAGTAGATCTTACAAAAATGAATGCCTCCATTGATGTGAACAATTGATAACACAGAAAATCATTTCCCACTGGATTATCTTAAAACAAAGCATATCTGCAAAGAAGCTGGAAACCCACAAGGAGTGTAGGGAAGATCCAGTCTTTCATTTATCAAGCAGAGTCCTTTGAGAACTGATCAACAAGTCTCAGAGTAGGGATTCAGTGTACCCTAAGCAGGGATCAGCAATGGCCACAGCCACTTCTGTTTCGGAAGTAGAGGGGTTTCAGGCATAGGCACAAAAATGCTAAAACAAGATCTCAAAAACTGCAGCACCAAGACTTCCCTGGTGGTTCAGAGGTTAGGAGTCTGCCTTCCAGTGAAGGGGACACAGCTTTGATCCCTGGCCAGGGAACTAAGATTCCGCATGCCACGGGGCAATTAAGCCTACGCACTCCAACTACTGAGCCTATGTTCTAGAGGCTGCACTCCACAGCTAGAGAAGCCCTCAACCACCACAAAGAAGACTCAGCACAGTCAAACAACCAAAACAAACTCCCCCTCAAGATAGAAAAACAAAAACTGTATTTTAAATACACACACTTACTAAACTAACCATTGAAGACAGTGACAACAATGGCGGTGAAAGCAAAACAATGACCTACATATAACACAGTGGTCCCTGACCAGGCACCATTCTGCCCTCCCCACGGGGCCCTTGGCAATATCTAGACACAATGTCTTGTCACACCTGGGGTGTGCTACTGGCCTCTAGTGGTTGGAGACCTGGATGCTGCTAAACATGCTATACAGGATGGTCTCCAACAACAGTGTCATCTGGACCCAAAGTTATCAATCGTATTGAAGCTGAAAAATCATGGTGTAAACAACTCGCAAGTAAAATTAAAACTTACTGCATATTAAAGCCAGGGAGATATGGGTCTGTTTCCCTCATTGCACCTCAGTATCCCCTGCCCCCACACCCCCCTCAACCAGTATCACATCTCCCCCAAGTGACATCTTCCAAAGCTGTGAAATGACTACAGGCGCAGACTTTACATTTCAATTATTATGCATTTTCTTTCATTGGTTATGATGCCAATCTATTGTTTAGAATATTCTAGACAGGATCTTTAAAAAGAAATTTAAGAATGTGAATTGATTTAAAGAAAAATATTAAACCTTATAGTAACTCCTATCTGGATATGGCAAAATTACTCTTCCAGAAGAGCTCTCTGTGTTTTTTGATTTTTGTAGAGATACCACTCACATGACACCACTGAACAGATTTAATTTGAGGCTAAGGATGACATTCAGTTAGTAAAATTCTCCAAGCTAACAAAATGTAAAGAAAAAACCCCAGATCCATCCATTCCAAGGCTTCTTTTTCTTGGAAGGAACTCTGCTTGTAGTAATACTCAGGGATTTCAGAACCACAGCATTCCAGAGATGGAAACTGATCAGGACTTTATCAGTAATAGGCAGGGCTCTAGAAAATAGTGAAAAAGTTTCTTAGTTGTCTAGATTTACTGAAAAAGGTTTTTTTATAAACTAAGGCTAGAGAGAGTTTACACATATACACACAGGTGCAACATGAAGAAAAACGAGCATTCCATTGGAACAGATGTGTAAAGACAGAGTTCAGTGGCTGAGTTTAAGCAAGAAAAGCACATCAAACAGCTCCCTAGGATGAGTCTATAGCTAAGAGAATAAGCTCTTATGAATGACCCTGACTCCACTCAAAGGTAAGTGTTCTTGATCCAGAGCTCTCCTGGGATCATTTGAAGGAAATACTGACTATTCAAGAAAGTCTGACAGCCAAGGCATGGAAGCAATCTAAATGTCCATCGACAGATGAATAGAAAAAGAAGATGTGCCACATATATACAATGGAATACTACTCAGTCATAAAAATAATGAAATAATGTGACTTGCAGCATCACAGATGGACCTAGAAATTATAATACTGAGTGAGGTAAGTCAGACAAGACAAATGTCATATGATATTGCCTGTATGTGGGAGCTAAAAAAAAATGGTGCAAATGAACTTCTTTATAAAGCAGAAACAGATCCACCACACAGAAAACAAATTTATGGCTACCAAAGGGGAAAGGAGGAGAGGGATAAATAAGGAGGCTGGGATTAACTTATACACAGTACCTAATATAAAACAGATACCAACACAGACCTACTGTATAGCACAGGGAACTCTACTCAGTATTTCTGTAATAACCTATACAGGAAAAGAATCTGAAGTGTGTGTGTGTGTGTGTGTGTGTGTGTGTGTCTGTGTGTGTCTGTGTGTGTGTGTCCATGAAGAAGCACAGTGGGCTTCAGATTTCTGGACTCTAGACTCCTACATGAGAAGAACCATAGCCCTCTTTTAGGTGATTTAACACAACTGTCCATCTGCAGATACAACTCAGCAATCTGAGTTTCTGAGTGTGAAATGAAGAGAAGATTGCAAACTGGACTACAATTCGAGCTTGGGTTAAAAAAAAAACAACTGGAAAAATTAACAGACTAATCAGGCAAAGTCAAAAGTACATTACAACTTTATCTTCATTTAATCCATCTGTAACTGCTAGTGATTCAAGGAACTAGAATTCAATGGTTAGTAACACCTCAATGGTGAGACTCAAGAGTGTGAAAACCTGGGCGGAGGTTTTGAGGTGCTTCACACTAAGCCCCTTGTTCTAAGCCTAACTCATGCTGGGAACATACAGCACGTTCAATTCCTTCAAGCAGCACCTCCACCTCCAGCTCAGGGAACCAGGTCCCTGAAGGATGCCGCCTTTGTGTGTCTGAGGAGATGTCAGCAGTGCCAACAGAGGGACACTATGGACACTGTATCGCGGTGCAGCTGGAACCTTTCTGACGGTACAGTGGTTAGGACTCAGTGCGTTCACTGCTGGAGCTCAGGTTCGATACCTGGTTGGGGAACTAAGATCCCGCATGTCACATAGCTCAGATAAAAAATAAATAAATAACTGTGCAGCAGCTGGTGAGAGACAGAGCACTGGATGATGCCCGTTACTTCCTTTTCCTCTGTCTCTGTGGGCTGCCCACTGCCCATCTCCCGTTGGAAAGCTGGTCCCTTCTCTTCAGAGCCTAGCTGTAGTCATCCTAACTCTTTCTGCCCACAACAGTCATTTCTTCCTCTGAACTCCTAAACTTCCCAGCCTGTGGAGTGGTCCTTGATCTCCTGCCCACCCCACCATAGCTGGGGACACAATATTCTCCCATCATTCACACTGGCTGGCTCCCGAGACCCGGCAGACAGGGGACACCTGGCTACAGTAAGTCCCCTACATATGAATTTTCAACTTGCAAACTTTCAACGTCAGGTGTGAGTGAAACAGAAGCTGGCCCTCCGCCTCCTATTGCTGACGACCCTTCAGCTCTTCCATCTCCCACCTCCTCTCCCTCCTCCAGTCAGTAACTCTTCTTGCCCGTTCTCTCGAGGTCAGCCCCTGTGTGCCAGCTGTGCTGTATGATTCTGCTGTTCAAGGTACTATACTGTAAGATTGTTGGTTTTCTGGGAGCTGTAGTTTCTGGGAAGTGAGCAGCTCTCATTCCTGTAACTCTTGTAATCCAGTCATTCGTGTGCCCCCTTCATGAAGATTCAGTACAGCTGTGGTGCCGTTATCCCTCTGATAGGAAATCTAACTCGGTGTAAAGCCCCAAAGGTCTGTTCCGTTCCGTTCCATTCAGTCGCTCAGTCGTGTCCGACTCTTTGCAACCCAGTGGACCATAGCCTACCAGGCTTCTCCGTCCATGGGATTCTCCAGGCAAGAATACTGGAGTGGGTTACCACTTCCTTTTCCAGGGAATCTTCCCGACCCAGGGATCGAACCCGGGTATCCCGCATTGGAGGCAGACACTTTAACCTCTGAGCCACCAGGGAAGCCCAAAGGTCTGTTACCTATTTTTATTTTATATTGTACTATATTTTATTTACAGTGTTGTGTTTGTTTCAGGTGTATACCAAAATGATACAGACATGTATATATATATATATATATATATATATGAATTAACAAAAGCAGTTCCTGTCTTTTGATGGGGTGCTCATGGTTTATAACATAAATGGCATTACTTTGAGAGAGGGATAACTTAGGTATGGCACTGGGTTTTTTTTTCTTTTTGCAGCTTGAGGCAGTTGTAAAATAACTTAATGTAGCTTTTTACAACTGTGTATTCTATAGTATTTTTCATTTGGTGAACTGTTAATGTTTTTGGCATTGTGTTTTGTACCATTAAATAAAAATTTTTAAAAAATGTTTCATTTTCTGTGTTTCTTTTTTATGTATCCTCTGTGTGAAAAGTATTATAAACCTTTATCAGTTCAGTTCAGTCACTCAGTCATGTCTGACTCTTTGCAACCCCATGAATCACAGCACGCCAGGCCTCCCTGTCCGTCACCAACTCCCGGAGTTCACTCAAACTCATGTCCATTGAGTCGGTGATGCCATCCAGCCATCTCATTCTCTGTCGTCCCCTTCTCCTCCCGCCCCCAATCCCTCCCAGCATCAGAGTCTTTTCCAGTGAGTCAACTCGTCGCATGAGGTGGCCAAAGTATTGCAGTTTCAGCTGTAGCATCAGTCCTTCCAATGAACATCCAGGATTGATCTCCTTTAGGATGGACTGGTTGGATCTCCTTGCAGTCCAAGGGACTCTCAAGAGTCTTCTCCAGCACCACAGTTTAAAAGCATCAATTCTTTGGCGATCAGCTTTCAGTACAATATAGCCAATTGTATTAGTTGGGTACCTAGGCTAACTTTGTTGGACTTACAAACAAACTAGACTTAACGAATGTGCTTTCAGAATGGAACTCGTTTGTATGCAGGGAACTTACTGTAGTTTCAAAAAGCTCCCTTCCCTCTGCACTGCCATCCTCCTCTTAAGCCACCAATAACTCCCCAGAGCCTGCCTTTATTTCACTGTCCTGAAATCCTGGCTCTCTGGGTCGGTGTGAACAATTAGGTGGTGGTCCTGAAGGCAAAAAAGACCACCTTATAAATCTCTGTCCATAGACATGGGTCCCGAACACACAAAGTATACTTAATACCTAATTGCTCATGGGCCTGTTGATTAAATCGGCTCAGATTTAACTCCCTTCACAGGTTCGTACGAAGAAATATTCCAGGAAACTGAAGGATACAGCTGGCTTCCTAATTAATATCAGTCACTTGGCAGTTCCTAATTAAGAATTCTAAAATAAAGACCCACCTTTCTACCGTGCCAAGTAGGTACCACCTTCATTAGTATGGAAGGGCTGTAACCACAACTTCATTTTTATGTTCTTTTCTCTGCCCTGCCAGATGGGAACACTGGCTGCATAGTATTTATTAATATAATAAACAAAGACAAATGTGGTGGCTTAGGGGAAATTCAGGCAGAATTAGTCAACTGCACTTCTTCTGGACCTGCTTTATGTAGAAGATGGAGGAAGCCTTCTCTTGTTCTGAGATAAAGTGGACCGGACTTGACGCAGGAGGTGAGCTGTCGCTCTCAGTCACCACCTACGGAGGGCTTCTTGATTTGGGACAAAGGGATAAAAACAACTACACAGCAGGGCTGTTGTGGACCTCAGATAATGTCAGCAAAGCGCCTGGACACAGAAGACAGCAAGTGATGGGTTTCCAACTCACCTCAATAAGCCCTTTTCCTTTTGACATCCTAATCCTAAGAAAGGGCCCATAAACCTCACACGTGCCCTCATGTGGAGATGCTGGCCCATATCCACGTGCTGGGGAAGATGGAGCCAGAGGGTTAAATGTAGGATTTTGGAGTTGGATAGCACAGTCTGAATCTCAACTCCACTATCTGGCCACATATGTGACTCTGGGAAAACTACTGATGCTTCCAGTTGGCACATGTGAAAGACAGGGATGAAACAGTGCCCTTGCCTTGTGCGGTGACAACAACCCTCTGTGGACTTCCTGAAAATCCATTAGGGTGTCTGTGGTTGTCTTAATGATTGAGGACGCTACTGGTATTTTTACTGGACGGAAGTTTTGGAAGACAGGTGTCTTTGGAGAAGAAGGCTAGACCTGCAACATTAACATGGTCTCCCCCGGCTTCATGACCTCCTGGTGTCCACTGGACCTTCACGTAGATGGGAAACCCTTTACATATGAACACAAAGTATACACTTTCTGCCCAGCATCAATGTACACCGGACAGTCCAGCAATGCAATTTTTGTGCAAATCAAGGTGGGAATGTATTTTTTGTATGTGTTTTGGAGCTTTACAGGAACTGTCCACCATCTTGGATAACCCTGATCCCATTTCCCACATGGAGGTGACTTACAGTATGTGAGGAAGTTAGCATGTCACATCTCTATAGGCCTGGAGATTCAGAATTTCCAGGTAGAGATGCAGACATCTTACTACTGCCTCCTCACCCCCAGTACTCAGGAGCAGGTGGTTATACGTGGAAGTACTCAGTCAGTTCAGTCGCTCAGTCGTGTCCGACTCTCTGTGACCCCATGAATCACAGCACGCCAGGCCTCCCTGTCCATCACCAACTCCCGGAGTTCACTCAAACTCATGTCCACAGAGTTGGTGATGCCATCCAGCCATCTCATTCTCTGCCGTCCCCTTCTCCTCCGGCCCCCAACCTTTCCCAGCATCAGAGTCTTTTCCAGTGAGTCAGCTCGTCGCAACAGGTGGCCAAAGTATTGCAGCTTCAGCTTTAGCAGAAGTACTCAACAGTAAGCAATAATAAGCTGTATTCCTTGTATTTATCCTGTTACAGCTGGGGAATTACAACGACTTAACTGCACTACACATGGAACAGGTTATGTTACTGACTAAATCCGGTTCAGGATTTCAGCAGCACTGACAAAGACACTGGTTACAGCAAGGTTCTGAGTGGTTGGAGAAACAGTGGCCATTCTCAGAGGGTCCCAGGGAAGATTAAATGAGGTAACTGGAAACAGTACTGGGCTCAGAACTTGGCCTATAGTAACTGCTCAAGACACATTAGTTACTATCAGTCGCATTAACAGTACCACCTCTCATGGCTTAAGTAACTGCTGCTGTACAGTGTAATTGTAATTTCTTGTCTGGTTCTCCAGGTACTTCATCCAGAGGTGAGACAGGCAACAGTGAAGGGCATTCTTCTCTGCATCAGAAGGAGACTAATCAAGTGTGGCAAGATGCCCAGAAGGGAGAGCGATTTTTCCCAATAGCTCTGACATGCACAGAGTACACTTCATTAGCCTGTCTATTACAAAGCACTTAAGACACATATTTATTGACAGCAAACTGCCAATTGATTAAACATCTCAATATATGAAGCTGACTCCACATTAATTAGCAGTTGGGAGAACATGGTCCTCGAAGTTAGTATGGATAGTTTTAGAAATCCTTGCCACACTTCCACTTGCTTTAACCTTCTGTGAAATAGCAACACAGGATCCAAGAGTGAATTGTCATCCACATCAGAGCCCAAAGATGTGCACACACATGTTAACACGCTCACATCCTAACATTTCACAGATCTGAATCTCACTGTAGTCCTTTATGTTCTGTATATATGCTAATTTTTTTTCAATAGGAAATCTCCACTGAACACACAATTTCACTTCCTCGTTGCAAGCTAAGATTTGATTTTTTACTTGTTAGAACAAACTGAGGGCAAAGAAAAGTTACATTTTTTACTCTATGTTCTACAATATTTTGTGCATTTAAGGAACAGCCGCAGGAGACAGGTAGAAAAGGCATTCATTCTGGCATACTGTGTTTTGTTCTTAACAATTCTGAGTAATTATTTTATACGACACACATGATTTTTTCACTGTGGAGCTATTTGATAAGAAATGTGAACTTCCAGGTGAAAAAACAAAGAGTCCAAGAGCCCTGCAGTTAGCTCAAAAGAAGAACCTTGAGAAGTTCGGTGTGTAACTAAGCTTTTACTTTCTCTTTTTATTAATTCTTACTCTTTACTAATTGAACTCGCTTGTTTGCACATCCAAACAATCTGGAATGATTTTTTTTTCCCAAAGGAAAAGGCCTAGGTCTTCTCAGCTATGTAAAAAGCAAGATCCATGGAAAAAGCTTTTTAACTTTTCACCTTCTTTTTGTGTTCAGGTCATTTTAGTTTCTTCCGAGTGTCACATTCTTCAGTATCTTATATGTATGTGTTTCTCAAACGCTTCACTCTTGCCCACAGCACCATGAAGGTGGCTATCATGACTCGACATGTTAGTGTTTTCTTCGCCTAGCAACCCAGGGATCAGCGGGGGGGCCCACTAACCATGCAAAGCTCCCAAATGTCAGTGCACACAGGAGTCGCCCAGTAACCTCTTCACGTGCAGGACCCGACTCAGTGGGTTTGGAGTAGAGCCCAAGATTCTGCATTTCTGACCAGCTACCAGACGATGCCAGTGCTGCTGGCCGGGAGGTGATACCTGAGTATCACACAGCCAGAGGATCATTCAATTTTTAATTATTTTTCTGGCCACACCTTGCAGCATGTGGGATCTTAGTTCCCAGACCAGGGATTGAACCTGCACCCTCTGCAGGGAAAGCATGGAGTCTTAACCACTGGACAACAAGGGAAGTCCCAGGATCATGTCATTTTAAATAATGAAGCTTTACAAGTAGACCCGTTAGCATGAAAATGATCTGGGAACACTGTAGTTCCTGTCCACAGTCAAACAAAATACTCAATAATGGGAAATAGAAAGAAGGCTCCAATAGCACATGTCTTCAAAGTGATCCCATGAATAGATGCAAACTTATCCCGCCCACTATGCACTCACTGATTATTGAACCTTCCCTGTGGGACATGCCTTGTGGCTATAAATGTAATAAGAATATTAGTCGAGTGGTTCTTCGAGCCATATAAAAGACCCAATTCAATCAAATTCCATTTTAATGTTCAGGAGGTGTGAACTTGAAGAGTTACTTAATCTCTGAGTTCTGACGCCCTGATCTGCACAACAAGGGGTACAGTGTGTACAAGGGTAACAACAGAACCTCCCTCCTAAGTTTATGGTGAAGGTCAAATGAAATCATGTCCATTAATCTGGACATGTCATTACTCAATAAATGGCAGTTCTAATTACCGAAACACTGCAACTGCACCTTAGGCAGCTCAGATGATGGTATTTTTGAATCTTATCTTGTACAAAATGGATAAAAACGTTCGGATGGGTTTTTCTCCCCTATCTTGGTAACAAACATCTACTTCTGCTTTCATTGACTACGCTAAAGCCTTTGACTGTGTGGATCACAATAAACTGTGGAAAATTCTTAAAGAGATGGGAATACCAGAGCACCTGACCTGCCTCCTGAGAAATCTGTATGCAGGTCAAGCAGCAATAGTTAGAACAGGACATGTAACAATGGACTGGTTCCAAATTGGGAACGTAGTACATCAAGGCTGTCAATTGTCACCCTGCTTATTTAACTTTATACAGAGTACTTCATGCGAAATACCAGGCTAGATGAAGCACAAGCCGGATCAAGATTGCCAGGAGAAGTATCAATAACCTCAGATATGTGGATGACACCATCCTTATGGCAGAAAGTGAAGAGGAACTAAAGACCCTCTTGATGAAAGTGAAAGAGGGGAGTGAAAAAGCTGGCTTAAAACTCATCATTCAAAAAAATAAGATCATGGCATCTGGTCCCATCACTTCATGGCAAATAGATGAGGAAACAATGGAAACAGTGACAGATTTTTTCTTGGGCTTCAAAATCGCTGCAGATGGTGACTGCAGCCATGAAATTAAAAGACGCTTGCTTCTCCGAAGAAAAGCTATGACCAGCTTAGACAACATATTAAAAAGCAGAGACACCACTTTGCTGACAAAGGTCTTAGTCAAAGCTATGATTTTTCCAGTAGTCACGTATGGATGTGAGGGTTGGACCATAAGGAAAGCTGAGCACCGAAGAATTGATGCTTTTGAACTGTGATGTTGGAGAAGACTCTTGAATGTCCCTTGGACTACAAGGAGATCAAACCAGTCAATCCTAAAGGAAACCAGTCCTGAATATTCACTGGAAGGACTGGTGCTGAAGTTGAAGCTCCAATACTTTGGCCACCTGATGCGAACTGACTCATTGGAAAAGACACTGGGAAAGATTGAAGGCAGGAGGAGAAAGGGACGACAGAGGATGAGGTGGTTGGATAGTATCACTGACTTGATGGACATGAATTTGAGCAAGCTCTGGGAGTTGGCAATGGACAAGGAAGCCTGGCATGCTGCAGTCCATGGGACTGCAAACAATTGGACATGACTGACTGAACTGACTTGGTAACAAAATCATTGGTTTAAACCTTAAAATGGCTGGGTTGTTACCCACTCAAGTAGAAAAGCATAGATTTTCAAAGTGACCTAAACTCACTTTGTTTAAGCATCCTGTTTCTTTTTTTTAATCTTAAAAAATCATATGAACACAATACATTTGCACTCAGGAAAACAGAATCATGATTCAAGAAATTTTTAATAGCCTACAGTCATCCTTATGGGGGTCCTATTTAAAATTAGTTAGAAATATTTGTTTAATACATTTAACAAACATTTATCTTTGTGCCCCAGATCTAGTTTTTATATAGAAGATCATTGGCTTTAAGAACCTCTCAGTAGAAAGGGAAATTAAAATTCTTAATAGGTCATTAAAAAACTGTATCACAGAGAAAATTCAATTCTGATGTAGTCATTAGGCAAATACTTCATGATCCACTACAGTAAAAGCAACTGATTTCACAAATGAGAAATTGGGACTTGGTTGGGGCAGATGAGTTGGCCACAGCACCCAGAGATGATCAGTGGCAGAAATGCACTCAAAATTGACTTGAAGCTCCAATCCAGGCTCTCTCCAGATTGACTGCATCACTCCCTGCAGAGTCACTCCCTGCAGAAGGTGTCAAACCTAACTGAGAGAATTCAGGGAGGACTGCTGATGTTAGGATGTGGGTTTTTTTTAATATTTGACAAACTAGGGGGTGCAAAGTCCTCATTCTTGTGTCCACTTAAAAAAAAAGACATGTCCTCCCAGCTGAAAAAAATAACAGCCCTTGGGCTGTATGAACTTGGCTCCTATATGCTTTACCTCCGTGGAAAATGCTGGTGTGAGAGGCCATAATGCCACCCAGTTGCTGGAATACACTGCTGGCAAGGGAACCCCTAAGGGTGGGGCCCGTGCTTTCTTCAGAGTGATGATGGATTGCATCTCTCTACCCTCTAATACTCAGCAAGTTTCTGTGAACCAGTTAGTGAGTGAAAGAGTGTGCGAAGAAAGTAACACAGAAACTCCTGAACAAATCCAGGTGTTTGTGCTATGGCCTTGGTACCTGCTTTCCTTACTTCTCACAACTGAGCCAAACTGAGCCAGTCTCTCCGTCTGCCAGGTTGAGTTCTGCTCTGCACAGCTTCTGGTGAGCAGAACTAGGACAGACTGGAGGCTCAGAGTCTCTTTAAACATGGGGGGCTTTCCTCCCTGGCTCATGAGAGGGAGAAGAAGATCTCTGAACTGCTGCATGGTGAGAACTAAAATTTTGAAGAAGAAATAGGAAAAGGCACAGACAAATGAGATTTATTAAGTACAATTCCTTTAAACGTCCCATTCGTCTTAGTTTGCATTTGTACCTTGGAAGCAGGAAAATGCATCAGGAAATCCAACCCAAGGTGCAACTGGAAGAAAAACGGCAGGAACTTAAAACTTGTCTTTATCACAGACCTGGGTTCTGAACCACACCCAGTTCTTCCATGGAACAAGGCAGTTTCATGCCTCTGTCTCTGCATCTGTGTCAATTTCCCCCTGAGAAATGAAGCCCTGTGAAGAGTAGCTCATGAGGAGGGGCTCGCTGCACTGCTGCAAGCTCAGGTGAAACCAAAAAAAGTTTATATTTCTGCCAGATAATCTTATCTGATGATTAAGGGCTGAGATATGACATTACCTAAAGTGTTTAAAAATTGTTACTTTATATCAGCCATCTAATTTAACAAGAAATTATGAACCATTTAACTTTCCTGGAGGGGAAATGTATTGAAACTATCTCTGCAATTTCCCAAAAGTATTTATGGGTGTCCACCCCGGTGGTGCTACTGGTAAAGTACCGTCTGCCAATACCAGAGATTTAAGAAACGCAGGTTTGATCCCCACGTCAGGAAGATCCCCTGGAGAAGGGCATGGTAACACATTTTCTTGCCTGGAGAATCCCATGGACAGAGGAGCTTGCAGTCCAAAGGGTCGCACAGAGTTGGACATGACTGAAGTGACTTAGCATGCACACATGCACTGTTTACTTATTAAAAATTATTCTAGGGATGTCCCTGGTGGCCCAGTAGTAAGAATCTACACTCCCAATGCAGGGAGCCTAGGGTTTGATCCTTGGTCAGGGAGCTAGATCCCACATGTGGTGGTTTAGTCAGTAAGTCATGTCCGACTCTTGCAACCCCATGGACTGAAGCCTGCCAGGCTCCTCTGTTCGTGGAATTCTCCAGGCAAGAATCCTAGAGTGGGTTGCAATTTCCTTCTCCAAGGGATCTTCCTGACCCAGGGATAGAAGCCAGATCTCCTGTATTGCAGGCGGATGTTTTACCAACTGAGCTACGAAGGAAGCCCCAGATCCCACATGTTGCAACTCAGAGTTTGCATTCTACAACTAAAAGATCCCGTGTGCCACAGCTAAGACTTGGCACAGGCAAATAAGTAAAAATAAATTAGTATCTTAAAAAAGATTATTCTAGAATGTATGCTGGAACACTGCTGATTATCATATCATAAGCCTTGCTAAAGAAAACCAGACCATTCACACACCTATATGAAATTAGTTCTCTATTCTCACTTCTTCTGCTTTTCTGCTTTCCCATTAATACTGGATCCCCTTCCTACTGTTTGGACAATCTTCCAGTAGATTATCACCCCTTCCAAGGATCAAGGGTCTGCTGGCCTCCTTTCTGCTTGTCCCAATGAGAGTCAGAGACAGCAACCACTTCCTTGCATCACACAGCTCCAGGAAGTGCCCACCTGCCTTCATCTTGACACCTCATTAAGGTAACCATTGATGGGACAGCAAAATGCTACCCAGAGCGAGTACGAGACAGGCTGACACCCAAGCCGTTCCTTTGTGAGCTGGGCGACTTTGTTCACAACACGACCCCACACTGCAGGGGCCTTTCATGATCTTTTCTCCAATGGTCAGATCTATTTAATTGAAAATGATTCCTCCCGGGTAGAACCTGCTAGAAAGATTTCCAAACCTGGGACACAGCGTGAGGTAAAATTGGATACTCAGATCTCGACCTTCTGGGAACACCTCACCCAATGTCCCTCAGATCTAATCAATGCCAGTTTTTGACACTGAAATATCCCAACTCAAACCCCTCTCGACCAGAAAGTAACAATTCATTTCTTCAATCTCTTTCTGCATAACCAGACTGAGTAGTTTTAGCTCAGATCACAGAGAACTCCATCAAAGTTTTCTGGCCTCATCTGCATCACATACATTTGTCTCAAAAAATAAATTCATATTTTATGGCTTTTCATTTTTACCACCACCAACAAACATCAACAAATTCAGGTCTAAGGGCTGTGAAGGTACCTATCATAATTAGCATCCAACTGTCTGCCAGCAAATGGTTTCTGATAATTAATTCGGCCATCACAGAGAAAACTGTCATGTTTCATGGGAGAAGATCAGAAGACGAGCCTTTTGCAAAGCTGCGGTGCCGTCATCGGGGGACATGGTTCAGAGCTTGGCCCCATGAGGGAGAATTCAGAGCACTGAGGTGATTTAAGCCACGAACAAGCCCAGGGTGCAGTGGTGCTGGGTCCCTCAGGCACCCAGGGAGCACCGTCACCCTTCAAAGAGCCCACTTGCCCAGTGCTCTCCACCATCAGGACCTCAGCCCTGTGTTCCCAGGAGCCTCACAATGAAAGGAAAGTAGGAAAGTGTTTTTTTTTTTTTTTTTAAATAAAAACATGAATAAATAGCACCACCAAAGGAGGATTTCTATAACACATCAAATTCCACTTGGTCCACCACGACCTAAGCAACAGCTCACTAATTTTATTTTGGCCATTTTCATTCTTTTTAAAGTCTTTACTGAGTTTTGCTACAGTATTATTTCTGCTTTATCTTTGGGTGTTTTTGGCCATGTGGCATGTGGAATCATAGCTCCCTGACCAGGGACTGAACCCATGCCTCCTGCACTGGAAACATGGAATCTTAACCACTGGACTGCCAGGGATGTCTCTAGCCATTTTCATTTAAAAAGTCATGCAGTGATGGGACTTCTTCAGAGGCCCAGTGGTTAAGACTCCAAGCTTCCAGTGCAGGGAATTCAGGGCTCAGTCCCTGGTCAGGGAACGAATATTCCACATGTCCCATGGCCAAAAAATAACTAATAACAACAGTAAAAAGTCATGTAATGATCATGCTCACATAAGCCAGAAAAGAAGAGAAAATCACCTGGTGGGGTTTTCCTGAATCCCACAGATCTCTGTTTATACAACTGGTATAAGACAGTATATTATGCCACCGAGTTACATTCATCATGGGCCTGGGGCCCTCTTTTGGTCCCCACTTTCATGCCCCTAAGGAATGAGCACTTTCTGTTTCCATTCTGATACCCCAGATCTGGCACAGACAGTCCCAGCTCTGAGTGGGCACCCCAGAAATATTTACTCCCTCCCTTTCCAAGTGTGGACCGGCTTGAGTCACAGGACTGGGGGGAGGAGGGGGAGCCTGCACTGACACCCCTGGCAGATGTGACAGGGCGTGTGCATCTGGAAGGGATCCAGGAGCACTGGAGCTCATCTAATTAGCTGCTGCCTTGATTGACAAGCATCTTCTCTCAGCATGGGGTCCATCCCACAAAGGATGGGGGAACTGATGCTTATGTCTGTAACACGACCATTACACACCCAAACCTGCGCTGATATGGCTTTCGCCTTCTCCAGACAATGTGAAAAAGAAAACTCACTTGATTTCCTCTCAAAAATATTTCCCCCTACTACACAAACCAAACCAATGAAACAAACCCCTATCAGACAATAAACAACAGGCCAGACTTAGAACTCTCTGTCAATGATGGAGGACAAATTGCATACTAAAACCGTATGAATAAACTACTGAAAAAACAAAACAAAGAGACTTTTAAAACTCTTTATCCTGACTGCTCAGTCTTCTCTCTTAATTGGAGGTAACCTATACCTCCCTGCTGCTGCTGCTGCTGCTAAGTCACTTCAGTCGTGTCCGACTCTGTGTGACCCCATAGACAGAAGCCCACCAGGCTCCCCCGTCCCTGGGATTCTCCAGGCAAGAACACTGGAGTGGGTTGACATTACCTTCTCCAATGCATGAAAGTGAAAAGTGAAAAGTGAAGTCGCTCAGTCGTGTCCGACCCTTAGAGACCCCAGGAACTGCAGCCTACCAGGCTCCTCCATCCATGGGATTTTCTAGGCAAGAGTACTGGAGTGGGGCTTGCCATTGCCTTCTCCGTATACCTCCCTACAGTATGACAAGTAAGTTGGATGTATCTTTAAAAGCCCGGGAGGCTTTTGGAAAAATAAGTCCCTACTTAGGATTCTAAGATATCTACCACTGTGTGCAGGAAGTTATAGATTAAAGCAAGCGAACTGCATCATCACCAGCATCACGTGACAACCACATGCCTGACGACTGATTCTCAATGAATTTTCTAAGGCACATTGCTTGGTTCTACTCTAACTTGCCTGAAAGAACCCTGAAGACAGAAATAAATACAGAAGCTCTTATACTTATGAAACTGAAAATCCTGAATCTTCCTAGATACAAATAAAGCTGTGTGCTAGAGCAAAACATGTCTACCGTGCTGGCCACTGCTAGATGGTGGTACCACTGGTTGGTTGAAACTATTGTTTCCTTTAAACCAGGTTCTTTTTTTAATCCCAGGGCAAAGACAGCTGGATCAGATAATGCTTTGTAGTGGGGGGCTGTCCTAAGGACTGTGGGATGTTTAGCAGCATCCCTGGCCTCGGCCCATCAGATAACATGTTAAGAAGTTAAAATGGAGACAGTCCTGTTCAGGTTTCAGAAGCAGGGGAGCAGGCTTCTGGGCAACTTCTGACCCTGCCTGGACGACATGCCTGCCTGTGAGCATACCAACGGTTACCAGCAAGTCAAGCAGCACTTTAGATAAGAAAGGGAGTAGGTCTTGGAATTTTTTAAGCCCTGGGGACCTGGCCAGTGCCCAGGCGGGGCAGAGTAGGGTGATGCCTAAGGAATCTTATGACTCAAAAGGTGAAACAAACAGCACTGTAAAAGTTCAAAGAAAATCAGAGCTGCAGTTGTGCATGTAAACTGATGATGATGTCAGCTTGTGGCCTAAGATTAAAAGTGGGAGCCCGCAAAGCTGCATCTGAAGTCTCACCCACGGGGTGGACGCACTGCACATATATATATATATATATACACACACACACACACACACTATAATATGATAGATACACTACATATATATATATACACTATAATATGATATATACATGTATATACGTATGATATATATGGTGATATAGAATTGATGCTTTTGAACTGTGGTGCTGGAGAAGACTCTTGAGAGTCCCTTGGACTGCAAGGAGATCCAACCAGTCCATTCTAAAGGAGGTCAATCCTGGGTGTTCATTGGAAGGACTGATGCTAAAGCTGAAACTGCAATACTTTGGCCACCTCATACAACGAGCTGACTCATTGGAAAAGAGTCTGATGCTGGGAGGGATTGGGGGTGGGAGGAGACGGGGACGACAGAGAATGAGATGGCTGGATGGCATCACCAACTCGATGGACATGAGTTTGTGTGAACTCCGGGAGTTGGTGATGGACAGGGAGGCCTGGCGTGCTGTGATTCATGGGGTCGCAAAGAGTCGGACACAACTGAGCGACTGAACTGAACTGAATACACTATATATGACTTCTCTCATTTATTTCTATTTCTATTCTTTCAATGATTACATGTTGAAATAAAGTTAAATAATCTATTAAAAATTGAAACTGTTCATTTCTGTACAAGACGCGGTTTCTTTTTGTTAACAAATCTTTGGAATCTAAAACAAAAGTAAAACTTTCGGCAAAACATATCAGCAGCACCCTGAACCCCGTATGTGGCAACCACAAGGTCTGTGGACACTGCCAAGTGTCCCCCTGCTGATCAAGACTGTCCTGCTAGAGAATCACCGCTTTAGCATGACAAATAATGGACTCCTGAACAGCTATGAAGACTATAAACCCAATGAGACAAAGAAATCATCTTTATTGATCAGTATCAAGATCAATCAAGGCCACTTAGGACACAACGGTCTCCAGCTAAGGAAAAAATTGCTTATCTGTGTTCCTACAGATCACCAAGAAAGGATGGAAATAAAATACATATGGTGCCTGTGATCCATCCACTCCTGGGGAGAGAAATCAAGCAGCCAGAGAGAGGCACCACCCCACGACGGCTGGGAAGTTTTTAGATTCTCTCCTTGAGTGGTGGAGGTCACTGGCTGGCTTGGTGAAGTTTCACCTGAGGGAACGGTCTGAAAAACACGTGTGTTTTACAGTGAATGTGCCGTGGAGGTGAGTCCCAGGTCACTGCAGGTGACCGAGGCAGAGAGCAAGTGACCCTCAGACCAGGGTCTGACCAGGAATGCTGCAGAAGGAACTCCACATGGGATAAGCATCTGGACTAACTGACCTCTAAAATTCAGCTCCAATGTGTCATGAGCCGATGAGCCTTTCACTGATCAGCTCCTCACAGTCCCTTCTGAGAAAACTGTGAGAAGCAAAGGCATTTGTCCTGCCCTGGGTGGGTCAGAATCTCACAACCCTGGGACCCTAAGCAGGGTCCAGGGTGATGATGGGCACCAACTGGACATCTCTCTACCTTCCCCACTGATCACACATGAGTCAAGGATCCCCACCTGGTTCCGCGCTATCTCCAACTGGTTTTCTCCTCCCCACTCCTAAATCTCATTAACCCAGAAGACAAATTACACAAATATGTGATCTCACACTGATGTTCAATCTGTCTTTTCTAGCATCATCTATTTATCAGATGGCTTCAACCCGGTGGGCCGTGACTCCTCAGTCACTGCCAAAGTCTACTCTTCCTCATGCACTGCTGAAGTATGGGGACAGGCGGCCAGGAAGTCACAGACAGAGATGAGCATCAACACACATTTCAGTTCACTGACAGATGACATCTACCGCAAGATGGCAGTGGGGTTCCTATGGTCTGAAGGAAACAAATTTTCTCTGGTCTCGGCTGGAGGAAGCTCAGGTGAACAGAACACACTCAGTAGTTTTGCCAAGTAACAGAAGCCAGTGTTTTGCTGTTCTAGTTTCAAAGCAAGCCACAGCCATCCAAACAGTGGATCTGGAAGCAGTTTTTTTGGTTTGTTTTTAAACCACCCAACTGCACCTCCCAGAATTTGTTCTGGTTCAAAGAGAATAGGTGACTTCCCTGGTGGTCCAGTGGTTGGGTCTCTGTAGTTCCAGTGCAGGGGACACGGGTTCAGTCTTTGGTTGGGGAACTAAGATCCCACAAGCCACACAGTGCAGCCACTAAATAAAATAAATTACTTTTAGAAAACAGCAATGGGAGCTATTCATAGGTATATAACTTTCTACATTAAATTCTGAGTGGAAGCCTGTATCACCTTACAATGTTTTCCCTTAAAGAGTATGTGATTTTCATACCCATCTATGTAACTCACAAAAGACTCATCCATTTGCCTCTGCACACCTTATGTTCTAGGTTTTCTTCCCATGTCCAGTACATTAAATACTGCTCAGCTCCCACAGGATAAAAATTTGCAGTGATGTGGCTTTCTATCTATTACCATGTAGTTGAATTTCACCAAAATTCACAGAATGTGGGATCTGGAAGGGGCCTTGTAGATTACCTAGTTTATTTCCGCCATGTAGCTTCTGGGGAAATTGGTTCCACAGAAGTTCAGGAATGTTCCTGAAATTAACTAATAACTAAGCTGAGACTCTGAATTCCTATCACCTTGCACTTTCCATTAATTATAGCTTCTTTTCTACCGAAAGGTGAAGCATTTGCCTGGTTACTTTAGCAGAACCACTTAGAAAACTGGCAGTTTCTTACAGAATTAAATATATATATTCTACGACCCAGTAATTCTGCTTCTAGGAATTTACCCATGGGAAATGAAAACATATGTCTCTAAAGTGACATGAAAAGAATGTTCACAGCAGTTATACTCACAATTGGAGATGACATTAATGTCCAATAGCATATTAATGAATAAATAAATGGTAGTATATTTCTACAGTGGAACAGTGGTTATTTCTGCAGATACCCTGAGCAAATTCTCCTGGTATAAAAAGAAGGAAAAAGAGAAAGTTCTGGGACTTCTTGGTGATCCAGTGGTTAGGATGCCACACTTCTGCTACAAGGGGAACAGGTTTGATCTCTGGTTGGGGAACTAAGATCCTGTATGTCAAGAGGGGACCAAAGATGTTTTTAAAATGTAAAAGAAAAAAAAAAAAAAACACCATACAGGAAAAAGCCAAATTCTCTTGGATTAGCACTAGGAGCCCTCTGTACTCCTGACTATCCTAGTTCATTTCTTCTTTTTTCTTTCTCCTAGACATCTACTTTAGACCTTTTTTCCTCTCTCAAACCTCTAATACTGTAATATTTCCTCCTCCATCCTCCCTCCCGGCTGATAACCTTGCTTCCTATTTAGCCGAGAAAACACAAACACTCTAAAGAGAAGTTCCATCCAGTCCCAGCACGGGTTTACCAACCTACCCATTGCTTGTACCACACACTCTGCCTTTCCTCTGGCCACTGTGGAGGAACTGCCCCAGACCCCTACCCAAGGCTCACCCCACCCACCCCAGATCCCTGTTCCCTGTTTGTAATAAACAAGGACATTACTGGCAGCTGATCCCTCTCCTACCTCATCTCTTCCCCTCACCCTGCTAGTCATTCCCATCATCATAAAACATGCTGCACATCTCAAAAACACTGGCTCTTTTCATAATGAATTATAGCTGATTTACAATGTTGTGCTAATTTCTGCTGTATAGCAGGGTAACTCAGTTATACACACACATTCTTTTTAATATTCTTTTCCATTACGATTTATCCCAGGAGATTGAATACAGTTCCCCATGCTCTGCGGTAGGACCTTGCTGTTTACCCGTCCTATATATAATAGTTTACATCTGCCAACCCCAAACCCCCAGTCAATCCTTCCCCCTCTTGCCCTCCGCCCTGGCAACCACCAATCTTTTCTCTACGTCTGGGAGTCTGTTTCTGTTTCACAGACAGGTTCATCTGTGTTGTATTTTAGATTCCACATATAAGTGATAAGTATGGTATATTAAGATCTCCACCATGTTAAGCAAAGTGATTCAGTTATACAAATACATATATTCATTCTTCAGATTCTTTTCTCATCTAGGTCATCCCAGAATGTTGAGTAGCGTTTTGTGCTGCATGGTAAGTACTCCTTGCTGGTTATCTATCTTATATATAGTAGAGTGTATAGGTTCATCCCAGGCTCCTGATTCATTCCTTCCTCCCAACTTTTCCCCTTTGATAACCATAAGTTTGTCGCTCCCCTCAGGTTTTTTTTTTTAAAGCTTAGACCAGGCTGGAAAAGCTGAAAGTGGAAAACAGAGGGACCATACAGATAATTATAGATCTGCATGAATATAAAGAAAAGTGATTCTAAGTGTAATTAATAAGCGACAGTGAACATTTGTAAGACAGTATAAACACAACTGGTAAAACCACTTAAATGAACACTCGGATCAGACATAGATTAATGATTGCCTTTCTCTCTTTTCCAATATTTGCTTATTTATCTGGCTGTGTTGGGTCTCATTTGCAGCTCATGCAGTCTTCGTTGCGGGGCCCAGATTCTCTAGCTGTGGCATGTGGGCTCAGTAGTTGTGGCACTTAGGCCTAGTTGCCCCAGGCATGTGGCATCTTAGTTCCTTGCCCAGGAATAGAACCTGAGTGCCCTGCATTGCAAGGTGGATTCTTAACCACTGGACCACCAGGGAAGTCCCTAATGATTCAGTTTCTATAACTTGTAATATGGGCCCTCAAACAAAGAAGAGATTTTCCCAACACAAAGGAAAGTGGAGTAGGAAGAAAAAAGGATTCAGAGAGATCACTGGAATCCAAACAACGAAAGAATCGGCCATGTCATTTCTCTGACCCTCAATTTACAGTAAGATCAAAGGAGAAAAATAATCATAATCTGTTACATGTTTCTGGTCTTTTATGGCTTGAAATGCATAGGAACGTGCATTATTTCTTCCTCTACCTTGAGAAAATTTGTGTCATGGCCAGAACAGTGTTGTACAATTTGAATAGGTTTTATGTATTTTTATTTGTCTATTTTATAGAGAAAGAACATGGAGGGAAGAGATGCTTCTAAAGAGGGTCCTCTGGTGAACAAAGTTTGAGAAATACTGCACTATGTCTGGCCTGGCAGGACCAGAGATGAACACGTGCATATCAGAGAACAGTTTTCCCAAGGTTTCTCAAGTTAGTTTGAACATAAAACACTCTTTTTTGGCTTACGGGCTATTAATGTCTCTGCATCTTAGATAGATTCCTCTAGTCTGAAGCGTCTTCAGCATCACTTCCTGGCCTCAAAGACTTTCCGGAACTGAAGCCCCAGGTGGGTTTATGCTTTGACATGAAACCTTCATGAAAATGACAAGTCTAAACTAGCCCCGTGCCTGCTGTCCAGTCAGTGAGCCTGAGCTTCCTGGCTTCTGTGAAAGGACAGGGGTCCGGGGTGTTTTCACGGGAACCCTGGGCAAGGTTAGTTTCGGATGCTGTCTCTGAAATAGCCACAGACGCCCAGAGGTGAGAATGCCCAGGAGCTTGGCAAAACCTGAGCTGAAGTGTGATGCACATGCCATTAAAATACACACAGCTCAATCAAGTCCAGATAACAGCTTGTGACATGCCCTGAGGTCTGGCGGGATAGGTGGGTGGTGCTGGGGGAGGGGGGCTGAGCAGAAAATGCTACAGCAGAGCATGAATTCAGATTTCACAACTGGAAGAATAGATGCAGACACCTTGCTGGTAGATTCATGCTTATTTCAAATACGTGTGAAGTTACTGTGATTCATAAATGACTTGGCGAAACGCAGATGTGGCCTCCACTGACACAACACGATGTGGTGTAAAATGATCTCATTATTAAAAGCATCCTTTGATGCAAAAGGATCTTGGACAGATAGTTGGATGCGACCCTGAAGGGTTCTGTTCCTCTTGATGTGTGCTAATGTACAGGTAAATTTATTTCTTTGGTGTTGGGCGAATGGACGTTCTGAACTCATTATGAATAAATTATTAAGTTATAAAACACCACTGCTAATAAAACTGGGGCTACAGTAAGAAATGTGATTAAAAATCACATGTGGCTTTGACCTATTAAACAATAATGCATTAATTCATAAAGCTGTATGCAGCTTACCTAGTTACTATAATTAAAATATGCTTCATCACCAACTGCCTCACCAATCCTTAAATTTCCCCAAAACTGCGATTGATGGCCAAACAGCAGCTCTGGCGATGCTAAGTCTTCTGATCCTGGTAACTAAGACAAAAACCTTTGTAATTAAAAAAACACTTGATCACTGTCCTAATGTAATCCTGTTGATGAGACACAGATTTTTACCTGGCAAATATTTTGGTAAAATTAATGTGTCTAAAGGCGGAAAAAAAAATCCATGTGCAGAAATTGAAGGGAATAACAATGTTTCCCATATTTCTGCCAACATATTAACAAATACGGCAAAAAAGAGCCTTGATATGTCATTTGTTGACGGATGAGAGTGGGGTGAAGACTCAAGCATGGGAATTTTATTGCTGGAGACATTTTCATCTGCAGCCAAATCACCAGGGAAACACTTTGTCAAACAACTTCATTCTGCAGGGGGACCTGGTGACAATATTGGCATCCTAAGAATTTGTTCAGGTTTTTCCGATTGCATCTACCTGTCTGTGCCCGGAAATATTTACAGCAACACCGCAATTCATGCAGACGTGCGGTTTAGTGCCTGGAAGCCACCTAGCCGGCTCGTGTTTCATCTCACCAGCGAGTTCAAAATAAATGCTCTCGAGTTGTATGCTTTTCATATAAATGAGACAATATATTTTAGGAAGGGTTCGTATCAACCCCTTGTTTCATATTAATAGGAACTGATCTAGCATCTGGTACCTACAAAGTTATGGACTGAAGTATCTTCACAAGCACCCAAGCTTTCTGCCTGAGTTCCACCAGCAAGTTAGGAAAATTACGAGAGGAGAGAGAAAGAGAGTGGGGTAGGAAGAGGGAGGGAAGCAGAGGAGTGAAAAAGAGAGGTGTCGGGGAGAGAGGAGGAAGGGTGAGGGCAGAACACATGGCCTGTTGGATTCCAGTTATTTTGAATAGTTCAGTTCAGTCACTCAGTCGTGTCCGACTCTTTGCGACCCCATGAATCACAGCACAGGCCTCCCTGTCCATCACTAACTCCCGGATTTCACTCAAACTCATGTCCATCGAGTCGGTGATGCCATCCAGCCATCTCATTCTATGTTGTCCCCTTCGCCTCCCGCCCCCAATCCCTCCCAGGGAGATCCAACCAGTCCATTCTAAAGGAGATCAATCCTGGGTGTTCACTGGAAGGACTGATGCTAAAGCTGAAACTCCAATACTGTGGCCACCTCATGTGACGAGTTGACTCACTGGAAAAGACTCTGATTTTGAATAGTATTTATTTTTGACCTAACTTTTAACTTTATATTGGAGTATATAGTTTATAAGAATGCTGTGTTTCAGGTGTACAGCAAAGTGATTCAGTTATACATATAACTACTTTCAATTTTTATTTTTTTAAGAGTTGTCTTTTTTTTTTTTTAATATGGATCAATTTTAAAGCCTTTATTGAATCTGTTACAGTATTGCTTCTGTTTTATGTTGTGGTTTTCTGGCCATGAGGCATGTGGGATCTTAGTTACTCAACCAGGAATCAAACCCACATCCCCTGCATTGGAAGACAAAGTCTTAACCACTGGACCACCATGGAAAGCCTTCAGTTTTAGATCCTGTATTTATTTTGCCTGCTGTCGAGTGTAAACCCCTCCTGTCCAACTTTCACAGAAGCGCTGCCAAGTTCTCAGCCCTGAGTCACTCTCAACCTTTCCATCACTTCCCTGGTTCTGGCTATGCACCCAGGCCCCCGAGACAGCCCAGCTATGGGTCTCTCCACTTCCACTGGCTCCTCTCCTCTGTTCTATACATGGAATCTAAAGCTATCTTTTTCCAAAGCGATTCTAATCACACCACTGGCCTTTCATACTTGGCATTTCCCTTTGCTCTGGCATAAAAATCCTCAAGGTGGGCTAGCAGGTGGCATGAGGTGGTCCCCCCGTTTAGCATTCTGACTTCACCTGGGACTCCTCTCCCTGCTCCAAGCACAGTCAACTTCTTCAATGGGCCATGCTCTCTGTGGCCAAAAGGCCTTTGCACGTGTGGCCTTCTCTGCCAGAAACATCCTTCCAGGCACCTCCTGGACACCCTTCACCCTTCTCATCCATCCCTTCACCTGGTTAGTGCTGTGGTTCAGCCATCGGGGGGCCCTGGACAAGCTCACCCAGCATGGTGTGCTCTTCCCTTCCCACACTCACTGTGGTGTATGATACATGTCTCTTGATAAGCCCATGTCATCAGGGTGTGGTTCCCCTACTGCACTGTGCAGGTCACGTGGGCAGGGGACACAGCTAATTTCAGGCACCTCTGAATCCCTTGGCTGATGGCCTGACATGAACATAAAACAGGGGCTCCAGCAATACAGGCATGGGAATGGACCTCAACAACGGGTCCTCTCACTGTGTTAATACTAGGCGAGAAGACGTGTGATATCCTTGCCCAGCTTCAGCACCACGAAGTCTAGGCTCTGCAGAGCCACGTGAGGAAGCACTTCACATGATGACCTGCTATAGCTGATGGTTTATGTTATCAGGTTTTAATCCCCTCTCAAAACAGAAAGTAGAATCTAAAAAAGAATTTTAAAAGGTCGCTCACAGATACTCCTAAACAAGGTAGTGCTTGTTCTAATCACATCTTTGTTTTTTTTTTTTTTAATGTGGATCGTTTTTAAAGTCTTGATTGATTTTGTCACAATATTGCTTCTGCTTAATGTTTTAGCTTTTTGACCCTGAGGAATGTCAGACCTTAGTTCTCTGACCAGGGCTCAAACCCATACCCTCTGCATTGGAAGGTGAAGTCTTAACCACTGGACCACCAGGAAGTCTCAGTAAACACACCTTTTATTAGAATAATCCCAGAGTGAGAACTCGGGTCTGCCTGTGAGTAGACCTGGCTTTTAGGGCAGAGACCACAAACCTGCTCCCATGGCAGAGGGCCAGATGGTCTTCAGCCCGGCAGAGATGGCTTCCTTTAAGCTGGCTGCTACCTAAGTCTCGCAAGAGTCCTAGGTAATTCCTTTCATCTCTAACAGTCTAAGACACAGCTCACTTTCGCAAACTTGGTATTCTGTGTTTATCAGAATGGAGCAATAACATCCTGCTCTGGAGTTCTCATGGACATGGAAGAGGGATGGAACTGAAAATGGACATCAGACTGACTGGAGTCTAATTTTGACTTCCTCTGTCACCTAACACATCACCTGATGATAGAGAAGAACACTAACATGTTCACTTTCTCTACTATCATTACTGGGACCCAATCAGATGGGATGGGCAAAGGCAGGGAGGAAGGAGATGTGAGGAAGAAGCAAGGGACAAGATCATAGGTGGTCTGGAAAACCCAAGCCTGAATAGCCCAGAAAAGCTGTAAAAGAACAAAGCACTGGGACTTCCCTGGTGATCCAGTGGCGAAGACTCCATGCTCCCAATGCAGGGGATCCAAGTCTGATCCCTGGTCAGGGAACTAGATCCCACGTGCCACAACTAAGGCCCGGTGCAGCCAAAATAAACAAATTAATTAAAAACAAAACAAACAAACAAAACATAAAGCACTGCTCTGGGGAGATACACAGAGGGCATCTTACAGGTAAAACTGCACCAAAGCCAGCCTTTGACTCGGCTCCAGTGAGCAACAGAAACCTACCACCAGCTGTAAAACCTGGGTTTCTAACTTTTTTCCAACAAGGATTTTTCACAGAGTGTCTGCTGCATGCTGACAGTGAGCCACTTTCCTTTGTCTTAAATTTTCTGGCCATTAATTATATCCAGGATGGCACGTTTTCATATGGAGTAAACAAAGAGACATCATTCTTGGCTTTGGAGGAATATCAGTGTTATGTAAAATCAGACCATTATTCTTGAAATCTAATCTATAACATTCTTTTCTCTTCATACAAATATTCTTTAAAAGGATCCTGAAATAATTTATTATGTAAAAGCTGTCATCTTAAACCTATTTCCAAAAGACTAATCGTTGTTTAAAACAAAATCCTTGTGGATTCTCTATTTCGAATTTATATATGATTCTTTGCTAGTCTCCAGATTTCAAATATTTATGCTTTTCTGTGCTTGTTAAAAGTCAAGTTTACCAGGATATAATTTACACACTGGAAAATTTCATGCTCGCTCTGCAAACAATAAGCCCAAATAAAAATGTATCAATGCTTTAAAATCAAAACACTAATTCTAAGAGGTAAAATCATAAAAAGAACGTTTGATCAGTGCATGTGTTCACTGCTTAATCAACTCAGGAGACAAAAACCAGTGATTAGTATTTTATTATGAACGGATTTAAAAACAGTATGGCTATTCAGAGGTACAACCATGGAGGACAGTTAAGCATCAGGATACAGCATAAGAAGTGAGTCCAGTAATGCCTGACCATGTGTCCAGATTTGTCTACACAACATCAAATGTGTAACGATGATTACAGAAAAGGGTAACAGGTGTGATCTGTTACTGAGAAGAGAAATACCATGATTGCCTTAAAAATGATGGCTACTTTTTACTTCAGAGTGGTTTTCTGGTGGACACTTGAAGGTATGAAGATTATTTTCAGTATGTGACTAAAGCTCATTCATGAAAGAATTCATTCAATAAGCTAGTTCAGCATTTTATGGACCAACGCTACATGCACGATAATAAATGAACAACTTAAAATATATAAATTTTATATCTATATAAAAACATTAGGCTTAGTCACAAGTATATGGTGAATTCTTATTACCTTCTTCCACCTCCTTCCAAGAATTATAACAAACTTCTGTATCTAAACTCATTCCCACCCAAATAATATAAAAGTATGTGTGCACGCTCAGTCACTAAGTCATGTCTGACTCTTTGCAACCCCATAGACTGTAGCCCACCAGGTTCCTCTGTCCACAGGATTTCCCAGGCAAGAAAACTAAGAGTGGGTTGCCATTTCCTACTCCAGGGGATCTTCCCTAGCCAGGGATCGAACTTGTGTCTCCTGTGCCAGCAGGTGGACTATTTACCACTGAGCCACTAGTTCAATTCAGTTGCTCAGTTGTGTCCGACTCTTTGTGACCCCATGAACCAAGCCACTAGGGAAGCCAATATAAACGTGATCAACATATTAATATAAATTGACCTATAGTTATTTTTTTTGACACATAGTTACTGATCCTTGGGCCAGATGTATTAACTATGTGACTCTGGAAAACTTCCCTAACTTCTCTGTGCCTCAGTTTCTAAGCCTAGTCACAGGGATAATAAGAGCACCTGCCTTCCATGGCTGTCCACTAGCTAAGTTAGAAAATACAAACCCAGTTCTCTCCTTCTGCCTCCATCTGGGCCTGGCACAGAACAGCCTTCAATAAACACAAGCTGCGGGGATTATTATCAATAACTTACCCACTACACACTCAAATGCAGATGATTGACAAATCACATAGGAAGTTCATGTTTCAGAGTGAGTTATCACCACAATCAAAATGTTCCCTGATAGTCTGAGGGATCTGAATTTAAACACACTTCCTTCCCACTAAGAAGATTTAACCACAAGACAGTAACTACAGGCAACATGACTGGTGTGTCCCACGTGTCAGGGGCTCTGCCCTGTGCATTTCACAGGCTCTCTTATTTATCCTCACAGCAGCCCTGGAATGTATGGAGAAGTACGGATTTTACATGCTACCAAAAAGATAAAAGAGAAGTTAAAGAACAACTCAAGGTCATACACCTAAAAAAATGGTGATGCTAGAATCAAAATCAGACTCTATGTCTCCGAGCAGAATGAGCTGCCATGCAGAGTGTAAAGTTGCAGGTTTTGCATGCTAAGTGGGTCTGCCAAAAAAAGAAAAGGAATATTTATGGTGAACTGAAGAGTAATATCCAAAGTACTAGGAATGAAAGTTTTCCCAATGTTATTAATAAAAGTGACTTTTAAAGCCAAGAACACATATTGTGATAAATTCATTTAAGAAAACATGGATGCAAATAACTAAGCTTTAATTATTTCATGGCATTCTTGCAACAGTCTTTTTTTTTTTTCATGAAAGCTTTTCAGAAAACCCTTTGTTCCTGATCTAATCTTACCTAGAGGAAAAGAAAATCAAAACAATTTTAATAGTTCTGATTTCTTAGGACCCTCTTTTGAGGGGGGAAAAAACCCAAATCAGTGATGTTGGAAAGGCTCCAGAAGTTTCAAGGTACAAATCTCTTTTTCCTTAAGCCATCAGGTGTCATAACTAATGAGCAAAATCATTTTATATGGTTTTTGAGAATATCCTGTCCAAGTTGCAAACTCACTATAGGCAGACCTCATTTCAGTGTACTTTCCTGTACTGCATGTGGCAGATATTGCATTTTTTACAAATAGAAAGTTTGTGGTAACCCTGCATTATCAGATGATGCTCAACATTTCTTAGCAATAAAGAATTTTTAAATGAAGTTATATACTTTTTTAGACAAAATGCTACTGCACATTTACTAGACTACATATAGTGTAAACATAACTTTTATTTGCACTGGGAGACCAAAAAACTCATAGGACTTGCTTTATTGTGATATTTGCTTTACTGTGGTTGTCTGGAACTGAACCTGCACTATCTCCAAGGTGTGCCTGTAAACATGAAGGATTTGAGCCAATCAAGGATTTAAGTCACTTATATTGTACAGCTTTTAAAGACAATCTCAGAAAGTCTTTAAGAGGCAGCATTTTTCTAAGTGAGGTATAGTACAGAAAGTGGTTTTACTTGCATATTTCACAGAAGCTGATCCTTTCACCGAAATCATCATAAAAGCTATCATAAAATGAAAGAATACTGAAAACAAATAAACAAACAAAACCACCTGAAAGTTCAAACACTAAATCATAGACAAAAGGTACTGTATTTCTGAAAGGTACTGTCCTTCATGTTTGTGAAGGACCAAGAGAAGTCATTTCATATGTTGTAAAGTGAAGATGACAAATCACATTCTTTTTCCAAAAGGAATTTTTTTCCCCCAGATATCAACTTGGCACTAAAAGGGATTCTCATGTGCACTCCAAAATAACAACAATAATGACAACAAAAGCACTTCTTGGACCAAATGGGCACAGCTCTTGTTCAGCTGCTTTGTAGCATCTGGCCCTGTCTTATTTGATAAGAGAAAGTCCTTTCCCCAATGAGGAGGGTGGTCATAAGGAACAAGATGCCAGGTCAGGAGTGTTGTGTTAAACCTTGGCCTAAAACACCTAAAACGTCAAGAATGAAGACCCACACTGGACAATGACTACTCTTATCATAGTCAGGAACCAAGTCTCTCCACCCTTACTCCCGCCTTTTGGTTCAATGCCTAAAACATAATTGTTCACCAGAAATCAATACCATCTCCATGACTTTTCTTTTTTTTTTTTTCTGGGATCAATAGCAGAATTGAACCCTTCCTCCCAAGTATCCCTGTTCTCTGCCCACACTTTCTTTCAACATATTTCCCCAAAGACTACACTTCATACATGCCTTCTACTCTGTTTGGCAAGGAGGCAGGTCTCAAAGCTATTTCCAGCTTCAGGGCTCAGAATAGACAAGACCCATGTTAGTACGTGCGCAGCAATCATCAGTTTGTAAGATGATGTAACCAACAATACTAAAGCCAGAGAATAAGCACATAAAAGGATGCTCAGTATCACAGCCATTAGGAAAATGCAAATTAAAGCCACAATGAGCTGATATTTCACACCCACCAGGACAGCTAAGATGGGTATCATCAGACAGATAACAACATGTGTTGACCAGGATATGGCAACACTGACATCCTCAGACATTGCTGGTGGGAATAAAAGAGGGTGTGGGAGCTTGGGGGACAGTCTGGTGGTTAAAACCAATTCCATTCCTAGGTATACACCCAAGAGAACTGAAAATACGTCTGCACAGAGACATGTACACAAGCGTTCACAGCAGTAATATTCACAGCCAAAAAAGTGAAAACAACATAAATACCTATCCACTGATGGAAGGTTAAACAAAATGAGGCTGAACCACACAATGGGATATTATTTAGCCATAAAAAGGGAATGATCTACTAATACCACAACATGGACCATGAAAACGTGTTGAAATGAAAGAAGCTAATCACAAAGGATAAATGATTCCATTTTTATCAAATGTCCAGAGTAGGGAAATGTCTAGAGATATGATTAGTGGCTGCCAAGGTTGAGGAAAGGAATGAGCGTGAGGCTAAGATGTGTCATTTTTGTTTTCCTTTTCTTTCTTAATTTTTATTGGGGTATAGTTGCTTTAAAATATTGTGTTAAGTTTCTGCTGTACAGGAACAAGTTTCTGCTGTACAGATACAAAGTGAATCAGCTATACATACACTTACATCCCCTCTTCCTTGGATTTCCTTCCCATTTAGGTCACCATAGAGCATAGAGTAGAGTTCCCTGTGCTATATATAGAAAAGTGAAGTGAAGGTTCTCATTAACTGTTTATTTTATACATAGTATCAATAGTGTATATACATCAATCCCAATCTCCCAATTCCTCCCTCTCCTTCCTCCCCCTTGGTACCCATACATTTGTTCTATACACAAGAGGTGTGAGTCTTGAGGTGATAAAAATACTTTATTACTCTTGTGATGATGGATGCAATCACAATGAATATATTACAAGTCACTGAATTATATAGTCTGAATGGGTGAACTGTATGGCGGGTGAATTTTATCTTAATTAAAACCAATTTAAAAAACCCAGTAATACGTAGCATCATTGGACTATTCTTTGACTGGCATATAAGCAGGGGCTGGACTAGTCACTAACCTATGTAGTGGTATCAAAATGAAGTCTCTCTGAATCACTTTTTTCTTTAGTCTCTCAAAGACTGATCATTTTGGGGAAACTAAAGAAAGCTGAGTGCCAAAGAATTGATGCTTTTGAACTGGTGTTGGAGAAGACTCTTGAGAGTCCCTTGGACTGCAAGGAGATCCAACCAGTCCATCCTAAAGGAAATCAGTCCTGAATATTCATTGGAAGGACTGATGCTGAAGCTGAAACTCCAATACTTTGCCACCTGATGCAAAGAACTGACTCACTGGAAAAGACCCTGATGCTGGGAAAAATTGAAGGCAGGAGGAGAAGGGGACGACAGAAGATGAGATGGTTGGATGGCATCACCGACTCAATGGACATGAATTTGAGTAAACTCCGGGAGTTGGCGATGAACAGGGAGGCCTGGCATGCTGCAGGCCATGGGGTCGCAAAGAGTCAGACATGACTGAGCAACTGAACTGAACTGAAGGCAGTTCAAAGACTATCAAGTCAATCAAGGTCAGCTACTCTGACATCTCAGAAGATCACTGATTTGATGACTTTCTGGATAGACTGCTTGTTACTCTTCTCCCTCCTGTTGCCCATGAGGATATGTCAAACCTTGTTACAAGCCTACAAATGAGAGACACTTACAGGAGTCAAAGATGACCAATTAGTCAAATTTATAATTTGTTTGAAGAAGCAAGAAAGAAACAATACCTAGGGGGAAAGTTATCCAGATGGCTAAAACAAACAAAAATTCATTTTTTTTTTTTTTTGGTGAAATGAAGTAGGAAATTCAATGATTTGCTCTCATATCACAGAGTAACGACTTACAAAGAATTAAATATACTTGGAATATATACAGAAGATTTAGAACAAGTTTCCATAATTCACACTCTACTGCTGAAAAGCAAGATACTGCTTTTTAATTGCTAACTTCACTTAACTATTTAAAAACTATTTAAATTTTTCCAAGTCACAAAGTATGAAAGCATTAGTTATGGCAGAGGATATTTAGATTTATTTACAAAGAAAGACTTTCCTGTTGTATATTCATTTTCCACTTCCCACTAAGAATCCTATAAAATGAAATTCTGTTCTGAGACTTTTCAAATAGTTAACGGAAATCCATTTAAATATTTCTCCAAAAAATACCGTGAGAACCTGATGAACTTGCTTCATCAAAGATTTAAACAATCTCATCTTTATTTATAATATGTTTTTGAGCCATCCATGTAGCTTTAACTTAAAAAGGTTTTCATCAAATTTATTCATAAGTAAGACAAATACCCTAACAAAATGCAGATTATAACCAGCTCCTGTGAATCACAAAGACAGTTTTCAGCATGTGTAAAAACTGGGAATTAAATTACTCTCCTTCTAGGAGATATACATCTTGTTTTTTCAATAGCCAAACAACCGGGATAACTGATTTATCCAAATCAATTAACAAAATTAAAAAGGATGAAAACATTCAAAGGAGAGAATCTTATCAGTATTTAAAAAGAAATATTGAACCTGAAAGAATCTCAACATAGCTCTGCAAATCTTAAGAGGGACTTAAAATTAGAGCCAATAAAAGAAGAAAAAATAAATTTAAAAAATTTAACTTTCTTATGTGGGAGAGGCACAAAAAGAAAGAAAACTGAATCAAAGGCTTTGTAACCACTATCGTGCATATCAAGACGGGGGAAAATGCCAAACAGAATGATCACCTTCTGTCTTCCTTATGAAGTTCTTTATAGGCAAGCTGGGGCAGTTGAACAAACTAAAATCTCTGCTGAATTCAGTGTGGAAATCCTCTGCAGAAAAAGAATGCAACTATCTTCAAAAATCATTAACATTTGACTAACATCTCAAGTTCATTGGAGATCACTCCTTAATCTTGATTGAGATGAAATTTTAAGACATATAAGCACTTTTACTGGAAACAAACAAACCCATTCTAATACACATAAAGTAAATTCTCAACTCCCCACTATCATCACTTTTATAGTATATAACACTATTTTTGGACTTCTGTTGAAAAAAACAAATCAAACAGACCTTTGCCATTGAAAACTTCAAATTCCACTTTCTCCAAAGGATGAATTAGGACCAGGTACCTCTCATCACGGAATAACATACTTGTAAACTGTTTTTTCAAAATTATACACATGCAATTATCTCATTAATTTTAACATTAATTAATTTTCTCCTTCCCTCAGGCTCAATCCATAAAAATGGAGTAATGCTAATACAAAACTAAATTAAAACATCCAGGCATGTCCTGTCTGCAAAAGCAGAGACTGTCTCTTTAGCTCACTGTGGTTATTTTACAAATTCTCTATATTTGCAGACACATCGCAAGACTCACAGGGAAATAAATAAGCTTCTAGCTTCATTAATCGTCTTTCTGTTACAGTAGAGGTTTAAATGAAGATGGCACAGTAGCACCACTAAGCAGGATTTTAACAGTTTTCTTCCTACACAAAATACTACTGACCTATTGTCAATGTTTACCAAATATGGCACACAGCTGGTGCTTCTGAAGTATTTATTACTGTTTGATAAAGACAATGATAAAGGTATCTTTTGAGAAGAGACTCATAAGTAGAAAGATACATAAAAGAAAGAGGCACAATGGTTAAGAACTGAGTTTAAATTATCATTAAGGAGTCCTTCTTGAGAGTCCCTTGGACTGCAAGGAGATCCAACCAGTCCATTCTAAAGGAGATCAATCCTGGGTGTTCATTGGAAGGACTGATGCTAAAGCTGAAACTGCAGTACTTTGGCCACCTCATGAGATTGAGTTGACTCACTGGAAAAGACTCTGATGCTGGTAGGGATTGGGGGTGGGAGGAGAAGGGGACAACAGAGAATGAGATGGCTGGATGGCATCACCGACTCTGTGGACATGAGTTTGAGTGAACTCCGGGAGTTGGTGATGGACAGGGAGGCCTGGTGTGCTGTGATTCATGGGGTCGCAGAGAGTCGGACACGACTGAGCGACTGAACTGAACTGAACTGAAGGAGTCCTGAAAAACTTTTTATGGTTTTATCTGAAAAGAGAACACAGTGAATTTTTCATAACATATATTTCATTCGTGTTTTTAATATTTACAACCGACACATACAATTTACTAACAAAAATGTGGACTCTGGAATTTATTTAGATTTGATTTACTCTAACCGTCTTTATTAGATAAATTAATTTTTTATTGTCATATATCCAAGATGATCTTCTCCACATGAATTTTTACTACAAAATAGTTTAAAAATTTAAATGCTATATGCATCAAAGCTTTTACTACTGAGCTATCATGTTTCTTTTTATGTATTTATAAAACTTATTTTTCAAGTTTATGTCAAACAAGGCCTATATGATTGCATCCACGATCTGAAATAATCTCTTCTTTCTAGATTAAAAGATGCTCTGTGTTTAATGATGAAATGTTCATTTATTTGGCCAACTTTTCATCCAAAATTTATTCGAGGAAAAGCCGGCTCAAATTTACATTATTTGAAGGGAGAATGCCAAATGCTCTCCCTTCAATATTATTATTTTTTTTTACCTTCCTTTAGCATAAGCACATAAATTCTCAGTGTCACTGCTGCTGAGTTTCCCTGCTATTTTTATTTTCTACTGACAGAATATTCAAAGCTGACAAATGTTGGAGAACAGACATAGTTATTGAAAGCTTCAATTTACAGCAAATAGTGACAGTTTGCTTTTGCTGTTCATAAAGTAAAATCCAAGAGGTGTAAATACATAAGGAAGGTGGAACAAACTTATTTCAGATACTTTTTTCTAAAACAGTTCCGATAAGCAATGCTCATTTGAAATACTATTCAAAAGATATTAGTTCAGGTATCAGCTCACAGAGTAAAAACAGAATGATGGCTGGCAACTTTCAACAGTACTTTAAAAACTTCACTTATGAGTATCTCTTATATCTAAGGAAGGCTTTTTAAAAAAATGACAAAGAGGTGACTTAAAATAGAAGATGGAGAGTTTCAAACTAACCAAGAACCATTTATTTGCAAGAAAAAAGGAAAAAAGAAGAAAATAAACAAAATATGTCCACTGCATAAGAATGGTTGGCATGGCAATGAGATGGATTTCCTCCCACTGACAATAACCCAGACTTTTACTACATCTGACTCAATTTTTTGAGGAGGAGAAAGCATTTATGTACACAAACATTACATAAATTCTGAGTGATGTCCGGGGTCAGATAACATAAGATAAATTTCAGAGGCAACACTAAAACGCTTCTGATGTGGAACCCTTCATAACCTTTAAATGACCTTTTTTGTGAGGCTGACTCACAGCGGTGCTAAACCATAAAATATATCGCCAGGATCCATTAGAAATGGGAAGAGAGACATTAAAAAAAATAAAAAAACCAAACACAGGAAAATTCATACAAAAAAAGTAAGTGAACTTTCTCCTGCTCAAAAAGCATGTCATCAGCAAAAAGAGATAATTCAGAAATTCTGCTCTGAAGCCATGGAAGGAGCCCTGACAACATGAAGAGGTGATTCACATACCTTCAGGCAAGAAAACCCAGTAAGAAATCTGGAGAAGTGCACCACATCCAAAAGTAAATGAGTTTTTGCCAAACTTTTCAGGGGGACGGAAATGTTCTATATCTTGACTGGGGAGCTGATTACAGGGATAGATTCATTTGTCAAAACTCAAGGAACTATGGGGACTTCCCGGGTGGTCCAGTGGTTAAGAATTTGCTTTGCAATGCAGAAGATGTGGGTTCAATACCCGGTTGGGGAACTAAGATCCCACGTGCCATGGAGCAACTAAGCCCACATGCCAGAACTAGAGAGCACACACATCACACTACTGCATCCATGTGCTACAGCGAGAGAGTCCACATGCCAAAAGATCTGAGAGACCTAACGAAGATCCCACATGCTGCAAGTAAGACCCGCTGCAGCCAAATAAATAAATAAAACACAGAACACCCAAACACAAAGCAATTAGAGAATACAAATTTCCTAATTAAAAACAAAACAAAACTCAGGGAACTATGAACACACACTTAGGGTCTGTGCAGTACATGTACATAAATTACACTAAAAAATGACTAAAAAAAAGCCACAAATATGTGTTAACATAATGCTTATTTTAATGCATTAGATACAAAACTATGTATTTCATTAATAATTTTTTAGAAAACTTTCTTAATAGAAAAAAATAAAAGGGACAGCTAAGGAAATCAAGGGAAAAAATAAGAGTCGAACAGAGAAACAAAACACTGAACTTAGTCACCAATAGGAAAAAAAAAAATCTTTTCAAAGTCTCAAGTAGTGTTCCTGGTAGAAGTGAAAAAAGGAAGGAATAAACCCTTATATTTGCATAACAATATATTATATATATTAAACAAACAAGTTATGTTATAGTAGGCTCATAACAATACCCCATTTTATTTTTTAAAACATTTTTTAACACATATCAAAATTTACTTATTTTTATTGGAAGATAATTGCTTTACAATGTTGTGTTAGTTTCTGCTGTACAGCAAAGTGAATCAGCCATACATACACATATATCCCCTCCTTCTTGAGCCTCCTCCCCTGATGCCACCCCTCTAGGTCATCACAGAGCACCCAGCTGAGCTCCCTATGCTATACAGCAGCTTCCCTCCAGCTCTGTTTTACACATGGTAGTGCACCCTCCTTTTCAAGTTGATGAAATATACAAATTAGTTCAGTGATGTGCCCAAGGATACACAATTAGAAAAGAGCCAAGATACAAATAGATCTCTCAGACTCCTACACACAAAACAATACTCTGTGTGCATATTGTGTGTGTGGTATATAAAACATAAAAAGAAAAGCCACTGTTAGCTTCATATAGTTAGTGATGAGGCTGCCCGCCTCGCCTCCACACAGCATGGATGAGTATAAATGTGCTGGAAACTAACTAAACACATGAACTAAAACAACCAAGAATTTTTCTTTCTTAAATATTCATCCATTCATAGGTTTAAAAATCTGCAACAAGGTACTCTTGGGTATGCTACATTCTTACAACCGACAGGGCTCTAGAAAGAAACATTAAGTATAATTTTAATATTTCAGTACAATTTTCATTATGATTTGAAGTTAGTTGTACTTGATATCATAAGAGCAGGAAAAAGATATTGCAACGAGGTTGAATTTTCTGTCCATTAATTACTGGAATGTGCTTTTCAAAAATCTTATAAAAAGTGAGGGAGAATGGTAGGCTCAAAGGGGTTTCAAAGAAGTTCACAGAGGCCCAAATGTGACTCCAGAGTTAACGGATGCTTTGGCTGGTCCTGGAAGCTGTATTCTCACTTACAGCCCTGGATTCCTAAACATGTTAGTAAGATTCTACATCAAAAGTGCTTCCCCACTCCCGCCCCAGAAACACTGCAGTAACTCCAGCTGTCTAGCCTAAGAGGGTCAGCATGACCTCGAAGCACAAATGGTTCACCATCTTGGGCTCACCTGACTTACTCCCAAGTTAAAACACATACCTTCCTCCATGCACAAATCAAGGAAATGAGTCAGTGTGTATGTCAAAAATCACAAATCACTGCAACAACCCAAATACACCTTTTCCCTTCCTAAACAGAAAAATGCATTTTGTATTATTTAACAAGATATGCAAAATGCAATCAAATGCTAAGTCAGTGGACATTTAGGGATATAATACAGCTGTGAACGACTTGTTTCAATTCAATTGTGATAATCCTTCCAATTTTCTCTCAATCGAAATTTGTATCTTCTTTCACAATGAGAAATAGAAGAGCAGTAACAGGGCAATAAAAGCAAAATCAGAGAGAATCTACGACCACCAAAAAAGTACAACAAAGTGTAGGGTATGGGCTCAAAAACCACAGACAATCCAACCATGTGAGGAAATTATATTCATACTTGAGGTGTAGCTTTTAAAGTTTTGTGGACCACAGGTATATAGTTTGCTTTTTAAATGTGTAACATATTACGAAAATTCTCCAAAGTCATTAATCTTCTACAACACAACTTTCAGTGGTTGCCTAGCATTCGACTGTATGGCGCCATGATTATTTACTAATCATGTATTATATACTTCTTAGTTTCAATCATTACTATTATAAATGAAGTTAAGTTTTTGTTTCCTTGTTTATTTGTTAAGAGGATTATTAGTTCATGTACAACATAAAATGAACACTAGCTCAAGAATGCCACTTTCTTTAAAGTTTTAATCAGGGGTTGTAAGGTGAGGTCTTTATGAAATCAATGATTTAAACAAGTGATTTCATGGTACCTTCAGAATTCCTTTCCATCACGAATCCATGAGCAACCAAGTATACAAAAGATACACTCAACCATACTTGAAGTAACAGAGTTTAAAACTGGAATGACTTATTTCACCTTCAAAACTGCCTTACTGTGGACTTCAGCAATAGTTTATGTAAAATACAAAAAAAAGAAAAGTAGCTTTAACCAAAGGAAGAAATTTCACTCTGGGTTTTAAATAAAAATTTTTGCAAAAACGTTGGTGAATATAAGGAAAATTTTCCTTATTTCTTGTGCTACTGAATCAACAAAATGAGCAATCAGCAGAAACATAATGAGAGACAGACATCTTAGGAGCTGTCAATAATGTTTCCCCATATCATAGAAACAGGGGAAAAAAACAACAACAGACAAATAACATTTCAGGGAAAAACACCCTTTGCTTTAAATCCTGAAAATATGCAAATACAAGAGAGCTTCATAGGCTCGGAAAACTGGTTCTTAATTCTGCAGGGATTTTTCTGTCAGTGTAACAAGATGAAAACAAAATATGAGTGACAAGTGCACATACTTAGCTGACGAGGAACAAGGAACCCAGCAGTAACCACATTAATCTCTCGTCGAGGTTATGTGACTTCCAGGCAGAAATATTGATTCAGACCTGGTCTCCTGCCACAAAGCTGGACACAGATTCACATCTGAGCTGGGAAACTTCTCCTGCAAATGTTAACTCCTAACACGTCCTTCAGCTTATCTTGCTAATCAAGGAACTGACTTAACTGATTTAATTCAAACATTAAAAATTTTTAATAAATAGGCTGCTAAAGAATAAAAGTATGGATGTATACCTCAACAGATACTGAAAAAACTACTCCAAATCATCCACATAATTATTCTAGGTTAGATTTTTGGCTTTGTGGGGTTTGTGCAGCATCTTAAAATATCACCATAAATCTTTATCATACTCAGCAGAAAGAACAATCCTAGGTTAGATTTTTATTTTTCTTAGACGTCTATGTTTGTTTGCATCAAAGTAGAGTTCATAACATTCTCTGTATTTTCCCATTCCCACAGTTTTCTTCAACTGCTCCTGAAGTTACCCCTATAGACAGCTCTTGTATCATGGTCATCATGGTTTCTGCATTTCTTCCCCATGCACTGGTCTATGACAAGGTGTGACCTGATCTTCCAAGATAATTTGGTGCTTAATAAGAACAGGGATTGGGGGTGGGAGGAGAAGGGGATGACAGAGAATGAGATGGCTGGATGGCATAACTGACTCGATGGACATGAGTTTGAGGGAATTCCGGGAGTTGGTGACGGATAGGGAGGCCTGGCGTGCTGTGATTCATGGGGTCGCAAAGAGTTGGACACAACTGAGCGACTGAACTGAACTGACTGAAGAAAAACACAAAATAACGTTTTTGTTCGTTTTTTTCCCCCTTGTGTTTGATACAATGGGAGAAAAGTTAACCCCAATTAGTCTGCCTGTGTCTTTGAATGAAATGAGATCCTATAGATCCCCCACGGTATCTAAATATGTATTTATTTATATTGCTTGGAAATCAGTGCTTTCTCTCTAGTAGATGATTCCAATTTTGCAACATTCTGGGAAAATTCTGTCTTTATACCTTAAAGTGCTTCTCTACTGTTGGGAAATAACTCCCCATAGGATGCTGACTGCTTCCACATGTTTTGTGAGCAGAGGAGCTGGTAGCTTTGGTTCTGGGATAACTTTTCCAGGATATCAGCACAGTGAACAACCTTAGAACATAAAGTTGTCCCCTAGAGCAGAAGGTACATTTGTTTATTGGCCTGGAGACTACAGATGTCTCTCTCCTGGGCAAACTGCTGGTGTGCTTCTAGTCCATTTTAAAAGAGTAGAGTGGCTAAGCTCAAGTGTCTTTGCATGAGATTCACCCAGGGTCCAGTGAGGCATCACCGCAACGGGACTTGGGGAGCAGGTTCTTGACATCTCCCAGTTTCACTAATTTAATATTCTGGATCCAGACTGACATATATGAGAGCTTTACATTCTCGGAATCACTCCTACTTCTTGACTCTCATCACTGTTTTTTCACCTCCTCTATGTTTCACGTTAGGTAATTTCTTCATGATCTTCCTGTCTGTTAATTATCAGATGTGTGTAATCCTCCTTTCACCTATCTATTGAGTTTTTAACTGCAATGATTATATATTTTTCTCTCCTGTAATGCTACTTGGTTCCTTTCCAAATCTTGCTGATCATTTTTGATGGCACCTTATTTCTTGCTCAATGTTTTTTTCTTTATATACTTCACAAGCATTTGTTTTAGATGCAGTTTTGAGCTCCCTGGTGTCATGAGATACAGGGAAATCTAAACCTGTTTGTTTACTATCTCAGACGACTCTGGTGTTTTGTTATTTCCTGTTGGGTAATGCTTGGATTGCTTTGTTGAGTGTTGGGTATGTTTTATAGTATCTTCATATAAGCTGCATCTGGAGGAATTCTGAGGGCGATGGATTGCTAGCTCTTTCCGCTAGAGACAGTTCATGCTTATTTCTACCACGGGCTGTAGGGATCCTCCGATTTGGAAATGCACTGCTTTTCTAGGTTGAGGTTTCCATGACCCTGTAAAAACTATAAATCTATACCTTAGATTCATCCAAAAATAAGCTTAAAACTAAAACTAGAAACTCCCTCCAAATAAGCTTATAGTAGCAAATTCTTAGGGGAGATGATGATTTCAATGATCACTGGTTTTCCTCCACTTAGAGTAACAGCAGAAATGGAGAGATTTCCTTACCTGTTCCCTTTCCTGGTGAGCTAATTTGTTTTTCGGCTCTGACTTTCAGTAAAGGTGTAGCCTAGCTTTGAGAGAGTGTTTCACATTTGGCCCCCCAGCTTTACTCTGACCCCAGTCCAATCACTTCTTTCCATCCATGGTCCCTAAGCTGTTGAATTCCTTACCCAGGCACTGCCATGGGGGAAGTCCTGCTCTCCTTTCCATACCCCGCTGGTTTCAAATTATTTTTTGTAATTGGAAAATCAAGACTTTTTGTTCCTTGGAGAATCTCCCTGATTCTCTTACAAGTTCAATAGTACATCTAAGAAATACGTTTCTCTGATTTATGTTGCATCCAGTTTTTCCTGGTGAGAAGGCTTTCAGGATACCTGGTTCCTCCCATAAATTACCATTTCTACATTTCCCGCCCCATATTATACCCCCCACCAAATGGGTATCTTTTCCTTTTTTGTAAGTGTCTTTTAGAGATGGTTAAAATTAGTTGACCCTACAAGTAAGCAGGAGAGATTTTTGAAATAAAGCTTTGCTGTATATTATAAAATTTAGACCAAAAGCAATCTGCAATACCGATACAGCTGGTACCATTCAACATATTTCTCAGACTGACATTCTCATTTTCACAAGTGTAAGAAAAAGCATTTCGCTGACCCCTGCATGTCACGTTCCCACGGGGTCTACAGGTAGCATTTCTCTTTGTGAAACATGGGAGAGTTCTTTGAATGCATATCTGATAAAAGAAAAGACTAGAAATCCTTGTGAACCAATATTTACTTATGAGGCCTCATACAATCACTACTACAAGTACTTCCCTTGGTGGTCCAGTGGCTAAGACTCAGTGCTCCCAATGCAGTGGTCCAGTTTCAATCCCTGATCCCATAGGAGGCAACTAAGAGTTTCCATGCTTACAACTAAAGACCCCACACGCTGAAACTAAGACCCAGCGCAGATAAACAAATAAATGCTTTTAAAAATTACTACTACATACTTCTAAGGGAAGTTTCCTTTTTTTATTTTCAATACGATCACATTTGTATCTCTTTTTTAAAGTTTTATTTTATTGGCCATGCCACACAGTATGTGGGACCCAAGCTCCCTGACTAAGGATCAAACCCACACTTCCTACAGTGGAAGTATGGAATCTTAACCACTGGAACACCAGGGAAGTCTTTCTCCTTTTATTTTTGTTAAATATATAATGTAGCTTCTTACTGATTCCAGGAAGATTTCTCTCTGCTCATTTTCCTAATAAAATCACTCCATCCTTTGTGTATTCATTCTAGCCTGTGTTAACTCTTAGTAGACTCTTATGTGTCCTAATTTTGGCAAATTTTGATCAAAGCTTTAGAAGTATATTTTTGATGACTTGAAACACATTTCAAAAATAATCTCGGAATACAGGAAAGACAAATTAGGAAATGAAAACACTGTTGAAATTCTGTGTGTCTTTAAACTAGGGGAGCTCCCAGACTTCAATCAGTTAGACATTCTCTGATAGTTCATACACTAATACAGGTTTATTTTAATTTTTAAAAAATGAGAACAATTTTTTCCTGCCATTGAAAAATAAAAGACAAAATTATCAAAGAAATCAGGCAAAAGATGACTATTCTGTGAAGATTAAATTTGACTATAATCCGTGACTATGACTTCAGCTGTGCTGATGATAATAATTTTGGGGTCGTCCCTTAGCAATCCTTAACAAAAGCCTCAAAGTTTCAAAGAATGAAAGCATACTTGTTCAAGTATAAAAACTGAGTATAAAGGAGCCAGAAATCACGATGGAGAGAAAAGTCCGTTCATGTTCCTCAGTTTGCTGCTCTCACGTCACACGGCCTGCTGCTGCTGCTGCTAAGTCGCTTCAGTCGTGTCCGACTCTGTGCGACCCCATAGAGGGCAGCCCACCAGGCTCCCCCGTCCTTGGGATTCTCCAGGCAAGAACACTGGAGTGGGTTGCCATTTCCTTCTCCAATGCATGAAAGTGAAAAGTGAAGTCTCTCAGTCGTGTCCGACTCATAGCTACCCCATGGGCTGCAGCCTACCAGGCTCCTCCGTCTATGGGATTTTCCAGGCAAGAGTACTGGAGTGGGGTGCCACTGCCTTCTACATCACACGGCCTACATGCCTTTAAATCTTCAGGCAGATTTTGTATGTGCCTGGCCAGTGTGGCAGACACATTCAATCTCAGGCTGAAAAACTTGTTCAGGATGGTCCACTCAAAGCCATCTTGTTCTAAGATTCACAGACACAGAGATCAGACTTTGTAGTTGCCAAGAGGGTAAGGGAAAGGAGAGGGATGGACTGGGAGCTTGGGGTTGGTAGAGGCAAATTATTACATATAGGATGGACAAATAACAAGGTCCTACTGTACAGCACAGGGGACCATATCAAATCTCCTGGGATAAATCACAATGAAAAAGAACATTAAAAAAAGAACGTGTACATGTATAAAACTGAGTCACTTTGCTATAAGACTGGCACAACATTATAAATCAACTATGCTTCCATAAAAACAAACAAACAAAAATAAACCCGCTTCCACAAAGTCATCCTGCTCTACATAAGGCACACTCCATGTTCATGGACACCAGAAGAAGAATCATTTCTGTAAGACTCTAGCTGGTTCTGCCCTTTTTCATACTCTGAGACAGAGGAGTCCTTATCCTGGAAAGATAAAGGGATGGAAAATCAAGACGGATTACTATTTAAGGCCGTGACTGGCTTATGTGGGTATCTTGGTTCTTTAACGGCAAGAGCAACACCCATACTCTTTGAACATTTCCTTCAGATGCTTTTGATAATGGGATAAAAATACTCTTCAATCAAGGCTCAGTGCTGCTCTGTGGAACAAGGCTGGGACCACCAGCTTCCCCAGGCGCAGGAGGCTAGCTGGTGGGAGGTGACAACCAGAAAGGTCCCCAAAGTTGCCACTCACAAAGCAGGATAAGTCCCCGCATCATGAGTGGGTCAAGGTCACCCATTAGTCTTTCTTAGTTTCACACGGGGTCTCCACAGAAACACAGAAGAAGGACTCCCCTTGGCACATGCCCTAGACTAGTGTTATGACAATCTCTTCACTTTAACCTCAAATACAAAACTGCAGCCAAGCCCGAAGGGAAAACTCCTAAGCCTATGCTATGTAACAGAGGTGAAATCACTTCCTTTTTTCCTCTTTTTTAAACAGCTCATGCATCTCAATATAAAAAACAAACAATCCAATTAAAAAATAGGCAGGAGACATAAATAGACATTCTCCAAAGAAGACAGAGGCCCAAGAGGCACAGGAAAGGATGCTCTGTTAGAGAAATGCAAATCAAAACTACACTGAGATATCACCTCACACCAGTCAGAATGGCCATCATCAAAAAATCCTACAAACGATAAATGCTGGAGGGGGTGTGAAATCACCTCTTTCCATTCTCTTCTTTGGTGAAAGGCTGGCTCCAGAACTCAGGCAGTTAGTACCTCTACAGAACAGAATGCTCAGGTGGTGGTGGTGTTGGGGTCTTTTTGGGGAGCTGATGGGTAACAGGGCACTATCCAAGGAGAGCAGCCGGATTACAATACACTCTGGGAATCACAAGGGGGCCTCGGTTTAAATACGCCTAGGAGAGCACTGTTTATGGTGCAAACACTGACCTTTCCTTTATTGAGAATTTTATGGAACTCACTAAAATCTACGTCTCAGAAGCATTTAATGCATCCCCTTTCACTCATGACTGTGTTTTGTAAGAAAGAAAGGCTTCTTTTTAATATTAGAAGCTTATGAGATCTCAGGGGCAATTCTAGACAACTCAGTGGGCAATCTCTTTTCTGTATCCCCAGCACGGTCACAGTGACCACCCCACGGAGGCTGGCACAGACAGCTGCTCGTGTTCACTGAGATTGGAGCTGCTCTGGGACAGTCGGTCATTTTCTGCATGACTCTTGGGGGTATGAAAGGATATTTACAGGCGCTACCCTGGTGGCTGTGTGGTGAAGAATACACCTGCCAATGCAGGGGGAACAGGTTCGATCCCTGATCCGGGAAGATCCCACATACTGCAGAACTAAGCCCATGCACCGCAACTACTGAGCCTGTGCTCTAGGGCCCACGAGCCACAACAACTGAAACCTGCATGCCCAAGAGCCCATGCTCTGCAATAAAAGAAGCCACTGCAATGAAAAGTCTGTGCTCTGCAACTACAGAGTAGCTTCCCCTCACTGCGACTAGAGAAAAGCCCGAGCAGCAATGAAGACCCAGCACAGCCAAAAATAAATAATTCATTTTTTAAAAGAGAAAAGATACTCTTAGAGGATTAATAACCAGGAGGATACCAAACCAAGAGGACCAGGAAGTGTCATATACTAGGTACCACACACTTCTTAGATCCTACAAGTGACCACATCTAGGAGAGATTCAGTGACTATTTCTTTTTGATAAACCAGCTGCCTCTCTGGGGCATCCTTCACCTTTTTGCGGGGTATTTTCCACCCACCCATAAAGACAGCACATTAAACTAGATTATCTGCAGTTTCTTTGAGCTATAGTATATGAACATTAGGGCTTCCTGATGGTTTAGACAGTAAAGAATCTGCCTGCAATGCAGGAGAGCTGGGTTTGATCCCTGGGTTGGAAAGATCCCCTGATATGACCAGTAACAGACAAGTTTAAAAAGTAACATCTAGGGACTTCCCTGGCAGTACAGTGGTCTGGATTTGGCCATCCAGTGCACGGGGTGTGTGTTCGATCCCCAGCTGGGGAGTTAAGATCCCACATGCCTCATGGCCAAAAATCCAAAACATAAAACTAAAGCAATACAGTAGCAAATTCAATAAAGACTTTATAAATGGTCCACATCAAGAAACCTAAAAAAAAAGTTGGATCTATGCTTCTTATTATCTAAGTTTTTATCAGTTTAGACACATGTTGTGAAAGTCGCTCAGTCATGTCCGACTCTTTGCGACCCCATGAACTATACATGAATTCTCCAGGCCAGAATACTGGAGTGGGTAGACTTTCCCTTCTTCAGGGCATCTTCCATACCCAGGGATCAAACCCAGGTCTCCAGCATTGCAGATGGATTCTTCACCAGCTGAGCCACAAGGGAAGCCCAGAGATATACTACCGGAGAGTAAAACCTCTTTGTCATACATTCTTGCCAAAACTCTAGCCCACACTTTCTGTGGCATTCTATGATGTACTATTAAGACTTACAGCACCTGATATTTATTAAGTGCTTATTATGTGCCTGATCTAGTTGTAAGTACCCTAGGTGCATTATTTCATAGAATCTTCTCTAACAACCCTATAGACATCATCACTATTCAGTTTTACACTTGAGATCACTGATGCCCAAAAACTTAAACACGATAATAAGTAATAGACTGAGGGTATAAACTGAACTCCAGAACTCAGCATACTGACCACACTGTTATCACGGCCACAGCAAGATGCTACATACCTAAACAAACCCAGCAACACCTAAACAAACATAGTTCTCCATAAACTCCAAATGACACTGGTGAACTGGGACTGTTCTATTATTCCAAAGAATTCACACTGTGTCCAAATTTTTAGGTAGCTGGAATATTTTGATACCTAAATATTAATGATATGATAGTAACTTTTCCTACTGAATAAAGATTTTTGTCTAAAATTTATTCCCCAAAGGAAAAAAAAATCCTGCAAATTTTCTACAGAGATAGATGATTTCTTCTAACCTATCTGAAAGATTATATCAGGCAAAATGGAAATGATGAAATATGTATTTAGGAGATGCTGATACTGAAAATATTCCATGGATCACTCTAAAATTTAGACAAATTCCTATTACCGTGCCATGATAAAATGGACAAGATAATATATTGGATCAAGAAACAAGAACCCAACAGTTCATCTAGGCAGCTCCACAGTTATGAATAATTTTAATAAATATGCAAAGCTGGTATTCGGCCACATAAAAAAGCTAGTCAATTGTGAACCTGAAATATATTTTTGGAATATAATGTGTCTGTCCTTGGAATTAAATAATTAATGTTCACTTTCATGAATACTACGATTTTTGATTCTATGGTACCTGCCTTTCGTTTTGTGCTTTTTTAGGATTAATTTTGATCTCTTCACTGTTTTATCTGTGACTTTTTTAAATAAATTAATTTTATAGCTCAATTTTTATTCTACGGCTAGGTTCTGCATAATATTAATGGAATACACTGCCGATCACTTGCCACATGCATTTCTATACTCCAGAGATAACACTGATGAACTGACTTCAAGGACATGATTGGAAATAATAAATCCTATCGATGAGTATGTGCTTGGTTGCTCAGTCATGTCTGACTCTTTGTGACCCTATGGACTACAGCCCGCTAGGCTCCTCTATTCTTAGGACCCCCTAGGCAAGAAGAATACTGGAGTGGTTTGCAATTTCGTTCTCCACATCTTTCCTGACGCAGGTATCAAACCTGTGTCTCCTGCATTAGCAGGCAAATTCCTTACCTCTGAGTCACCAGGGAAGCCCAATAAATCCTATCTGCAGCCCAGCTTCCCTGGTGGCTCAGAGGTTAAAGCGTCTGCCTCCAATGCGGGAGACCCGGGTTCGATCCCTGGGTCAGGAAGATCCCCTGGAGAAGGAAACCGCAACCCACTCCAGTATTCTTGCCTGGAGAATCCCATGGACGGAGAAGCCCGGTAGGCTACAGTCCACCGGGTCGCATAGAGTCGGACACGACTGAACGACGGAACGGAACGGCAGCCCAGCAAATAGAGACAGGAAGACATGGAATACAAGTAGAAATAAATGAATCTAGACCCAAGGAAAGCTAATGAAGCGACTACTCAGCTTCTGCAACTGAACAGGGACATGACAACTACCTGACTTAACTAATGGTCCTTGCTCAAGAGGCTGGTTCAGAAGTTACGTGTTAACTAGGACTGGATTCTGAAGTCTCCAGATCTGTCTCGGTCTCCAGGATGAAACCAACACTTAGCAAGAATGAAACTTAACACCCTCGCAGACTAGCTAGGTAAGAAATCAGGTCTGGAATGCAATATATTTTCCAAGACTGAATTTTCTAATTACATTCATTATAAATACAAGAAGAAGATAAAAATAAAAGTGAAGAGAAGAGCACTAAACACTCAATCTCAGATCCTGCCTGGTGGTTTTAAGGTACCTCTAAGCCTGTTTAAATTACAGCCCAACAGTTAGAGAGTACTTACCAAGTGATGTGAACTAGTCAGCACTTGATGTGTATTTACTCACTTAGTTCTCTTAACAATGCAGTCATAATATAGCACAATACGCAACTGTCCTATAGCATGGAACAATTCGACTAATACTATAAAATGAATCATTATTAACTCCATCTCACATACTAAACAATACATGTAAGGCCAGCTAGTTGTGAAGTGCTTAGGAGCTAAGCAAATGGGTGAATCAAAAGGTGCTGATCTGAGCCTTCCTATAGATTACAGTCTCATAGGAAAAATGCATTACATCATCACACAAATAAATGTAACCTTACAGGAGCAGTAAGTGCTGAGAGAGGGATGAGGTATCCTGATACCAAGTAGCTGGTAGAATAACGTGGTGAACTGGATGGAACTCAAACTTTGCAGTGAGACTATCTAGGTCTGAATTCTGGTTCGACCCCATAATCAATCATAACCCTGGGCAAGTTATTTAATCCCCCTTGGAGAGACTTCCCTGGTGGTCTAGTGGCTATGACTTGGTGCTCCCAATGCAGGGGGACTAGGTTTGATCCCTGGTTGGAAAACTAGATCCCACATGCTTCAATGAAGATGGAAGATCCCGTGTGCCACAGCTAAGACAAAGCGCAGTCAAATAAACAAATAAATATTAAAAAAAACTTCCTCTGGAGCAGTTTCTTCTTCCATAAAAATCGAGATAAACAGCACCTATATCATAGCATTGTTACAACAGTGAAGTGTTCAACAAACAGTTGTGGTTGTCTTCTGCTATTACAATGATTTGACCTTGATGGTCAAATCAGAACAGCAGGGGTTAATCAGGCAATAGATGAGGACAGGTGTGTGGTAGAAGCAATATTTTAGACAGAGGCAAAAACACATGAAAAGACTGGATGAGCAACAGACCATACTAACTAGTTAGGTTATCTTGGATCTTTTAATCACTCTGGGACTCAATTCCTCCATCTGAAAAATAAGGAGGGGCATTAGATTATCCCACTGGTTTCACAATAAATCCTCTGAAACAGACTTTCATTGAACATTTTTTTCCTTTTTTTTTTTTTTTTGTGGCATGCAAAACCTTAGTTGCAGCCTGTGGCTTCTAGCTCCCTGACCCATGCACCTACCCTGCATTGGGAGCTCAGAGTCTCAGCCACTGGAACACCAGGAAAGACCCTTTAATTGAACCCATCTGACTCCTTTCCCTGGTTCTAAATGCCAACTGGTCCTCAAGTGTAAATTTTAAGAACATCTCCATTTTATCTCCTTTCTGATCCCCTTGCTCTGACCTCTCTTATTATTAACTTTCCTATACCTCTAAATAAAAGGAATCACACTGCAGTGACCTCATTTTTTCTTTCTTTGAAGGTGGTTCCCATTTTTCCAACTGTCACGTCAATTTTCTGCTTCAGGAACATCATCCATGGACACGATTCCAGGTAGCTATGTCCTATCGAAGGGTGTGCCATGTACAAATATGGTGGGAAATGTGTTGAAATTTACCAGACGACTGATATAACATCAGACGTATTTACGGCCATAAGAGATGCTAATTCACTGCGTGGTAGTGGGCTCTTCCATCCACACTGGTTTGTACTGCTTTCTACAGGAAAGTGTCATTATGTCAATCTAGTCTGTTAGAAGTATTTGCAAATTTCAGCTGCTTAAGCTGAACATTAGTACAAACTTCAGAATATGCAATGTCAGTGCAATTAGAGGTTATTTCCAGTAACTAAATATTAGACCAGGTGACTCAAGAGTCAAACCCATAACCTGTAGCCCTTAATTCATTACCCAAGTCAAACAAGCTCAGAGCATTTAAATAATGTACTCAGGATAATACAGCTACCCAGATGTCAGAGTTGTGATTCAAACCCAGCTTTATCTCACCCTAAGAAGACCATGCAAGTTCTTCTTGAAATTAACCTTCCTTCCTCTCTTCCTTCCTTTTCAAATTACTACATTGCTTTTTATCTGTTTTTCATCAACTTACATTTTGGAATTTCCAAACGGTGCTGAATCTTTCAGTGGTTGGCACTGTTTTACTCACCCCATGGAAAGCTGATGTCTATTTCTCAGATCAGAAACAAGCCTCCCTCTAATGGTGACACTGTATTCATAAACGCAGCCATGACCTCATCTCCTCCTCCTCATTCTTGCTTGTCCACCAGGAGTCTGAACAAGGCAAAAGTGCTGGTATTTAATAGTACTGTCTGTTTTAGCACACAGACTGATTGAGAGAGGTCCTCAGAAAGTAGAGCTTGATCACAAATGGCTTCTAAGTCAAAATACTAAATTATAAAACTAGGGCCCAAATCGGAGAAGGCAATGGCAAGCCACTCCAGTACTCTTGCCTAGAAAATCCCATGGATGGAGGAGCCTGGTGGGCTGCAGTCCGTGGGGTCGCTGAGGGTCGGACAGGACTGAGCAACTTCACTTTCACTTTTCACTGTCACACATTGGAGAAGGAAATGGCAACCCACTCCAGTGTTCTTGCCTGGAGAATCCCAGGGACGGGGGAGCCAGGTGGGCTTCCGTCTATGGGGTCACACAGAGTCGGACACAACTGAAGTGACTTAGCAGCAGTAGCAGCAGCAGGGCCCAAATAAAGCAGTTCCTATTCAGGCTTATGTAATATGAGTCAAGTCAATAAACTGTTTTCTAAAGCTGACCAAGTGAACATTTGCTTCTCATTGCTTAAGTAAGGATGAAAATTTTGATGTATTTTAAATTACAGAGGAGCGCATAGGGACTAGCAGATTTGGCCTGGCACCTAAAAGGAGGGGAAATAGAGTTCATTCAACTCCCCATGTGTGCTACACAACTATACATGCCAAGGACTCCTCTTTATTCCACAACAAGATACAGCATATAGGCAGTCCACCTCTGACAAATTCCTTAAATCAGCCAGCAATGGCTACATATGGACATAAATTGATAAGCTGATCCTACCTCTTTCAAAGCAAAAAGTCCACCAATTAGAATAATCTGCTGCTGCCAAGTCTTAGACTGTGCTCCAAAGAGGTATTGACAGCTTGGTGACTGGTCAGGGCAGAGGCCCAGAAAAGACTCACTCAAAAAGAAGAACTCTTCCCTCTAGACTAAATTGGCCTTTTGAATGCTAACCCATAAAACTTCTTCCCTAGTATATATGTCTCCACTTAGGGGTATCTAGAAGTCTCACATTCAGTATTTTTGTAAGACCGAATTCATCTTTCATGCCCTCTTGCCTTGTGTCCTCCCTTTCTTTCAGCATTCCATTGGTCAGCACCATGGATAGCTCTACAGGAACCAGTGGCTCCAATCAAGACTGCAGTGAAAGGATCTTTTCGTAGTTTCTTTCACTCTAGAAAGAAACTATAGTAGGGGGTAAACCTGAGGTGGAATGAACGGAATCTGAACTATTTTTCTTTCTTTTTTAAGGTCAAGTAGTGTGATAAACACTATACCATCCTCACAATTCTATGATACTGGCATTAACAATTCTTCTATCATATTTAAAATTGTTTTAACTTTCTTTGGGAAAATACTACCCATACACCGAAGTCAAGAGAATATATCAAAGTCATTAGGGACCCACCATCAGCTTCAAAAATAATCTACTAGAAGCATGTCTTGTTTCATTCATTTGCACTTCTGTCTCTCTCCCCCGGCTCCACTATTTAGATTCTTTTGAAGCAAAATCCCAGAAGTTACACTGGTTCATCTATAAACATTAAAGTATATAACTACAAACTATTATCACATAAAAATTAATGATTTTTTAATATAATCAAATACCCAGTATATAAATTTCCTGATAAGCTCAAAAAATCTTTAATACCTGCTTGTTTGAATGAGATTTTTAAAAAGCATGTTGGAGATGATGTAGTTATTATTCTTGTTGATAGTCAAACCATCCTATTTTTGGCCAATGGGAGTCCCTATGTTGTATCCTGGGTTCTGATACAGTCTTTGACAGCTTCCTTGCTTTCTGGATAGAAAAGATATTTCAGGCTCTTAACAGAGGCCTGGAATTAGCCGTTGTTCTAAGGATCCCAGAATTCTTTTAGTGACAAATAGTATTTAAGAAAAAGATCGAGGAACTTGAGGGTGTTCATTGCTACTATGTTGGTCATTTTTTTCTAGGCTTATTCAACGGACAGAAAAAGCGGGGGAAAAAAAAAACACCTCTTTTTAAAGATAAAAAAAAAAATTCATCATGGGATCTCACTATATTTCCAAATCAAATTTATGACTCTTAAGATTTAATTAACTTTAATTTTGTATCTCCTTTCTCTTTGGGTAAAAATCCTAGTCCCCAAATATCAACATAATTAATATAATTTATATAATTATAAAAATCACAAGGGAATGAAACTAAAAGACATATTAAAATCAAACTTCAAAATCCGCGATAAAGAGAAAATCTTAAAAACAGCCAAGCTAGGGAAAAGGTTACAAAGGAACAAAGACAAAGATACAGCAGATTTCTTGTCAGAAACAATGCAACGGAGAAGAGAATAGGAAAAACTTTTAATGTACTGAAAGACATAACTAAGACTCTATACCCAGTGAAAGTATCTTTCAAAAATGAAGGTGAATTAAAGAGTATTGCAGATATATAACATCTGAAAGAATTTAGACATGGCGGATCTAAGAGATAAGAAAAGTTAAAGGAAGTCTTTAAGGTAGAAAAAAATTTATACTAAACAGAAATATGGATTTACACAAAGGAATGAAAAATGCTAAAAATACAAAATATGCAGCTAACCATATAAAATGCTTTATTTTTATTCATATCTCTATAAAAGAGAGTTATGGTTAAAGATAATGAAAATAAAATGTGAAGTTTATAACTTTCAGTTCAGTTCAGTTGCTCAGTTGTGTCCGACTCTCTGCAACCCCATGAATCACAGCACGCCAGGCCTCCCTGTCCATCACCAACTCCCGGAGTTCACTCAAACTCATGTACATCAAGTGGATGATGCCAACCAGCCATCTCATTCTCTGTCGTCCCCTTCTCCTCCTGCCCCCTACCTTTCCCAGCATCAGAGTCTTTTCCAGTGAGTCAACTTTAGTAGAAGTAAAACATATGACAACAAAAGCATAAAGCCTGGGAGATGAGAAATGAAAGTTCACTATTCTAAGGTTCCTAAAATATATGTGAAGTGGTATAATGTTGTTGTGAAATATCACAGATGTAAACTGTAAGCCCTAAAGCATATACTAAGATTAAAGAATGAAAGATTATAGTTAAAAAGCCAACAAAGGAGATAAAATAGTGTCTTAAAAAATACAACAGTCAAAAAGACACGAAAGAAGGGTGGGAGGAAGATGAAACAAAGAGGAAAAAAGATAGTAAGGGGACAGATTCAAACTCACCTGTGGAACAAATCATATTAGGTCTAACTGATCAAATTATCTGAATTAAAAGACAAAGATTGTCAGATGAGATGAAAAAGAACTATATGCTGTCTGTAAAAAATTCACTTCAAATATAGTCATAAATAGGTTAAAAGAAAAAGAATGGAGAATTATTTACCATTCCAACATGAATTAAAATAAAGATAAGGTGGCTTCACTGATAGCTGACTAAGTAGATTTCTGTCCAAAGAATATAACTAAGATTAGAGAAGTTCACTGCATAATGAAAAAAGAATCCGTTCATTAAGAGGACATAATTCAAAACATTTATAAATCTAATTACAGAGCTTCCAAATAAATGAAGTGAAAACTGACAGAACTGAAAAGAAATAAATCTGTAATTACAGTCTAAGATTTCAATACTCCTGTCTCAATAACTGCTAGAACAACTAGAAAAATCAGTAAAGATATAAAAGAATTAACACAATCAACACTGTACAAAACAACTGATATCCATATGCAAATATATGAACTTTGATCCATACCTCACACCATATACAAAGATTAACTCAAAACACACTGCAGATCTAAATACAAAACCTAAAATTATAAAGCCTGTGAACTAAAACAAAGGAGAAAATTACGCTAACTTGCATTAGGCAAAGAACACTTAGACATGACACCAAAAGTACAATCCAGAAAAGAACAAGCTAATAAACTGAAATCAACAAAATGTAAAAGTTTTACTTTTCAAAAGACACTGCTAGGAGAATGAAAAGGCAAAAACAGAAATGGAGAAAAGCTTTGCTAAGCATATACCTGATAGAGGATTTATATCTAGAACAAAGAATCTCAAAACAATAAGAAAAACTATTCCATTTCAAAAAACAGATTTGAACAAAAATTTCATGAAGTAAAAGAATCACAGAAGCTCAACACCATTATTCATCAGATAAATGTAATTCAAAACCATAATGAGAACCCACTAGAAAAAATAAAATTGAAAAAAAAAATCATATCAAGTGTGGAGAAGGATGTGGGAGAGCTGGAACACTAAGACATTGCTGGTCAGTATATAAAAAGATACCATCACTTTGAAAATGGTTTGGCAGGTACTGAAAAAATCTGTACCAGCCGTATTAAACCTAGTGAAAAGTGAAAGTCACTTAGTCATGTCCAACTCTTTGTGACTCCATAGACTATACAGTCCATAGCATTCTCCAGGCCAGAACACTGGAGTGGGTACACATTTCCCTTCTCCAGGGAATCTGCCCAATCTAGGGATCGAACCCAGGTATCCCACATTGCAGATGGATTCTTCACCAGCTGAGCCACAAGGAAAGCCTGACAGTATATTGAAACACAGAGGCATTACTTTACCGACAAAGGTCCACAGTCAAAGCTATGGTTTTTCCAGTTGTTGTGCATGGATATGAGAGTTGTACCATAAAGAAACCTGAGTGCCGAAGAACTGATGCTTTTGATTTTTTTTTATTCTTTTTTCAACCTGTAATTTTTTTTTGCATTCTTTTATTTATTCAACCAATTTTTTGTAAATTTATTTATTTTAATTGGAGACTAATTACTTTACATTATTGCAGCTTTTGAACTGTGGTGTTGGAGAAGACTCTTGAGAGTCCCTTGAACTTCAAGGAGATCAAACCAGTCAATCCTAAGGAAATCAGTCCTGAATATTCACTGGAAGAACAGATGCTGAAGCTCCAATACTTTGGTCACCTGATGTGAAGATCTGACTCACTGGAAAAGACCCTGATGCTGGGATGGATTGAAGGCAGGAGGAAAAGAGGACGACAGAGGATGAGATGGTTGGATACCATCACTGACTCGATGGACATGAGTTTGAGCAAGCTCTGGAAATTGGTGATGGACAGAAAGCCTGGCGTGTTGCAGTCCATGGGGCTGCAGAGAGTTAGACATGACTGAGCAACTGAACTGAACTGATACCTGCCATAAGGATTACCCGTTCTACTCTGAGGGATTACAGGGACAGAACTTGTTCCATCAAAGACATGTACACAAAAGCTGAAGGAAGCTTTATTTTTAATGGCCCTACACTGGAAACAACCCAAATATCCATCAACAGTCAATGTGATAAGTGATATCCACTCAATGGATTACTATTCAGAAATAAAAGAAATGAATGACTGAAACATACAACAATGATTCTCAAGATTAATTATATTGAATGCAAGGAACTTAAAAAAAAAAAAGAGTATACACCTGAAAGTTGCTCAGTAGTGTCCGATTCTTCGTGACCCCATGTACTATACAGTCCATAGGATTCCCCAGGCCAGAACACTGGAGTGGGTAGCCTTTCCCTTCTCCAGGGGATCTTCCCAACCCAGGGATTGAACCCAGGTCTCCTGCATTGCAGGTGGATTATTTACCAGGTGAGTCACAAGGAAAGCCCTTGTGTATGTATGTTACATACAGATATACACACACATATATACTGAGTTGGCCAAAAAGTTCATTCTAGTTTTTCCACACCATCTTACAGAAAAACCTGAATGAACTTTTTGGCCAACCAATAAATAAAAAACCCTCTACAAAATGCAAACCAAGGTATTGTTAGAAAGTAGGTCAGTGGTGGCCTGAGGATTGGGGGAAAGACGGGGAGGGGTAGGAGGGAGGGATCTGGAACACAAGAAAACTTGGGCTTCGCTATCTTGATTATCGTGACAATCCCTGTGCAACCTGTGCTTCTCTTTTGTAAAGGAGGCAGCTACGTTTATTTTTGAAAGCAGAGATTTTGGCATAATGTAAACAGAGCAGCAATGCTTTCTCTCTCTTTCTCTCTGCGTGTGTACGTGTGTTCAGTCACTCAGTCACGTCTGACTCTTTTGAGACCCCATGGACTATAGCCCGGCCAGGCTCCTCTGTCCATAGGATTTTCCAGGCAAGAACACTGGAGTGGGTTGCCATTTCCTCCTGCACTGACTGTACGTCGATTCTTTACCACTGAGTCACGGGAGAAACCCCTCTCTCAGCGCGCATAATCAAAACTAATTCACAGGACTTCCACATCTTAGGAAAAATACCTTAAATGTCATCTTTTGTCATTAACACTTAATTAACAATGAACATTTCACTAGGATTTTGTTAGAAATAGAGAACATTAATACAACCTGTTAGAAATTTTAATTTTGAATTTGGAATTGGTGTCCTGACAGGATCCTTCAGTGTGTAGTTGTTTAGTTCCTCAGTCGTGTCTGACACTTGTGACCTCATGGACTGTAGCCCACCAAGCTCCTCTGTCCGTGGGATTCTCCAGGCAAGAATACTGAAGTGGGTTGCCATTTCTTTCCCCAAGGATCCTTCTGACCCAGGAGTCAAATCTGCATCTCTTGCACTGGCAGGTGGATTCTTTACTGCTGAGCCACCAGCGGAAGAGGAGCCCAGTATTTCCCCAAGCACAGCCACATCTCCACATCACTCCTCCTCCCTCTGCTGGGCTTCTTCTAAATCTGACTGCACCTCAAAGGCCACAGGCAGGGGGATAAGTAATGACACACCACCTGCTGCAGGTGAGGGCTCCTTCTCAATGCAGCTGAACGGGAGTCCTCTGGTTGAGTGATGTCAGAGGGATTCTTTCTGGCCTTTCACATCTAGGTTTTTAGGTTCAGAATTGTTTTTCTGACTTGTCAACAAAACTATTTTGAAGGGCTGTCCCCTCTGTTATCCTCTTTTCTTTGATGTTTACTCCTTAGTAATGACTATGGTTCAAAGCCTGCCAAGTCACCTTCAATAGACTCTTTCACAGTATCCTGATGGAGGATAAAGCAACACCTGCATTCTAAGGTAAAGCAGCCAAAAGCGAAGTCCTCCATGCGCAAGTGTATGGTAAAGGATGGCAGGGTGGCTGATGCAAAAACAAAACCAAGCTCATGGGAAGAGTCCAGGGCAACTACCCACTTGCAGCTCTGGTGTTTTTCCCCACTATGACCTCCTCAACTTCCATGTGTGGAGCTTCTTTCAAAGTCCAGCTAAGGGCTTCCCTGGTGACTCAATGGTAGAGAATCTGCCTGCCAATGCAGGAGACATTGGTTTGATCTGTGGTCTGCAAAGATTCCACATGCTAAGGAGTAACTATGCCCGTGCACCAGGGCTACTGAGCCCCCGTGCCACAACCACTGAAGCCCATGTGCCCTAGAGCCTATGCTCCACAACAAGAGAAGCCTGTGCGTCACAGAGCAGCACCCACTCACTGCAACTAGAGAAAAGTCTGTGCAGCAATGAAGACTCAGCAAGGCCAAAATAATTAATTATATGTATATTAAAAAAAAAAAACAACCCAAAGCCCAGCTGCAAAGATATGGTAGATGGGGCGAGAAGTAGCTGGCTGGGGAAGGCAGCAGCCGTGGCAACATCACAGAAACTCTTGGGTGACGGAACCGGCTCTAATAATATCATGAAGTCGAAGCAATTCAGATGTAAGAAGAAAAGTGAAATGTGAAAAACGTGTAACGGCTGTGCAACATGCAGTTTAAAGACAATTTCCTCCAGCAGAAATGTCTACACGGCAGGCTACAATATACAGCTGAAAGAACAACTCCCATTCATCAAGAATTCTGAGCGCCGACCAGGCGCCATCAGAGGCTCCTGGGGACACAGCAGTGCTCTCAACTAAGTTCCTGCTGTTGCAGGAACCTCCAGCCCAGGAGGCGGCAGAAAAAATAAAGTTAGGGGCAGGGTGCGTAATCGGGTCTGTTTTAGGCAGAATGACACGGAAAGTGCTTTGGTGACAAGGTGCTGATTTTGAATGAGATAAAGGGGTAGCCGAAGGCCACTGAGCAAGCGAATACAAGGGTAAAGCTGTTTGTGTTAAAAGACAAATATTAGTGTCTAAGAAAATAAACAGGGAACAGACGAAACCTCAAAAGGCTGCAGAGGCAGACCTTGTTTTATTTCGCTTTGCTTTCCTGCACTTCACAAATGACATTTGTTACAAACTGAAGGTCTGTGGCAGCTCCATGTGGAGCAAGTCTATGGGCACCATTTTCCCAACAGCATTTGCTCACTTCCTGTCTCTGGGTCACATTTTGCTAATTCTCACAGTATTTCAAGCTTTTTCATTGTTATCATATTTGTTATGGTGATCTGTAATTAGCACTCTTTGGTGTTACTGCTAAAACCTTCTGAAGGCTCAGAGGATGGTTAGCATTTTTTAGCAATGAAGTACTTTTTTAACTTTTTATTTTATCTTGGGGTATAAGATGATGAACATGCTGTAACAGTTTCAGGAGGACAGCAAAGGGACTCAGTCATACATACGCAATGTACCCATTCTCCCCCAAACTCTTCTCCCATCCAGACTGCCACATAACATTGAGCAGAGTTTCCTGTACTATACAGTAGGATGGAGCCTGTTGGTCATCCATGTTAAATAAAGCAGCATGTACATGCCGATTCTATAGTCCCTAACTACTCCTTCCCTCATTCTTCCACCCTGGCAAACATAAATTTATTCTTTAAGTCTGAGAGTCTGTATCTGTTTTGTAAATAAGTTCACTTGCATCATTTCTTTTGAGGCTTCCCAGGTGGCTCGGTGGTAAAGAATACAGCTGCCAAGCAGCAGACTGAGATTAGGGATTGACCAGTAATCCGAAGGGAACTCAGTTGTGAATATTCATTTGAAGGACTGATGCTGAAGTTCCAATACTTTGGCCACCTGATGAGAAGAAATGACTTACTGGAAAAGACCCTGATGTTGTGAAAGATTGAAGGTGGGAGGAGAAGGGGACAACAGAGGATGAGATGGTTGGATGGCATCACTGACTCGACAGACATGAGTTTGAGCAAGCTCTGGGCATTGGCGATGGACAGGGAAGTCTGGTGTGCCGCAGTCCATGGGGTCGCAAAGAGTTGGACACAACTGAGCACCTGAACTGAATCAAATCAGCCACTGGTAAAACGATGTCCCCCTCCCGTATTCCCTTCAGGGGTCCTGAAGCGGTGTCTCTTTCCCCCAGCTATTCAGTTCCTGAATACAGACTATTTTCTGAATCACCTCTGATTCCCCTTATGTGGATGGTTCCAGAATGACAAATACAAATCTATGTTCCTGCCAGCTACCTGGCTGATCTGGTCAGTGTGTATTCATCCACTGAAGGCTGCACATTTATGCTGTTTTACAGTTAGACTTCAGTTTGCTTTTGAGGCTGTGACCTTTCTCTCCCATAGCTGTACATACAGAATCCAAATTGCAAAAGGAGTATGTCAAGGATATATATTGTCACCCTGGTTATTTAAGTTACATGCAGAGTACATCATGCAAAATGCTGGGCTGGAGGAAGCACAAGCTGGAATCAAGAGAGCTGGGAGAAATAGCAATAATCTCATAAAGCAGATGACATCACCCTTATGGCAGAAAGCGAAGAAGAACTAAAGAGCCTCTTAATGAAAGTGAAAGAGGAGAGTGAAAAGGTTGGCTTGAAGCTCAACACTCAGAAAACAAAGATCATGGCATCTGGTCCCATCACTTCATGGGAAATAGATGGGGAAACAGTGGAAACAGTGACAGACTTTATTTTGGGGGGCTCCAAAATCACTGCATATGGTAACTGCAGCTGAAGTTAAAACACTCTTGTTCCTTGGAAGAAAAGCTATGACCAACCTAGACAGTATATTAAAAAGCAGAGACATTACTTTGCCAACAAAGGTCCATCTAGTCAAAGCTATGGTTTTTCTAGTAGTCTTATATGGATGTAAGAGTTGGACTATAAAGAAAGCTGAGCACCAAAGAACTGATGTTTTTGAACTGTGGTGTTGGAGAAGATTCTAGAGAGTCCCTTGGTCTGCAAGGATATCAAACCAGTCAATCCTAATGAAATCAGTCCTGAATATTCATTGGAAGAACAGATGCTGAAGCTAAATTGCCAATACTTTGGCCACCTGATGCAAATAACTGACTCACTGGAAAAGACCCTGATGCTGGGAAACATTGAAGGCAGGAGGAGAAGGGGATGACAGGATGCGACAGTTGGATGGCAACACCGACTCGATGGACATGAGTTTGAGCAAGCTCCAAGAGTTGGTGATGGACAGGGAAGCCTGGTGTGCTGCTGTCCAAGGGGTCTCAAAGAGTCGGACACAACTCAGTGACTGGACTAAACTGAACATACAGAATCATCCACAGGTTTATTACATGGCTCGTGATCTCATATTGGCGGGTCTTCATCTTCTTGTCTGACTCACTCTGCCTGCAAGGAACCTACCAGGATTTGATTCAAGAACCAGAAAAGCTGAATGATTATGAATGAACCGTTAAGCCTCATACACTGACTTCTCTTTGAGAAGTTCAACATAAACTTAGCATTTCCTCCCTTTCTTCCTTGATGTTACCCAAAAAGCAACAAGGTGAGTGTATAAGACATTTGTTCTTTTTAACTTTAAAAAAATTTTTATTTTATATTGGAGTATTGTTGATTAACAACGTTAAGTTTGTTTCAGGTGTACAACAAAGTGATGCATGTACCTATACGTTTTCAAATTCTTCTTCCATATGTCATTACAGAATATTGAACAGAGTTCTCTGTGCTATAAATTAGGTCCTTGCTGGCTTTCTACTCTGAATAAAGCAGTGTGTACATGTCAATGGATTTTGATTTCTGGCTCTATGACTTGGGTAAACTATTGGCCCTTTTACCTAACCTGAGGCCTTTACTCATCTGAAAGCCGGGCAAACACCCACATCTATCTCATGGAATCAAGAGATCCTCGTAGATGAAGCCTGCAACGAACCTACCGGGGCCTGGAACACTGCAGGAAGTCAGTGAAAGTCAATTCTCTCTTAGTGTAACTGAGGCAACTTCTGTCACTACTCACTGATCCATCTGGATGTTAGCATCAGTCAGTTCAGTCGCTCAGTCGTGTCCGACTCTCTGTGACCCCATGAATCACAGCACGCCAGGCCTCCCTGTCCATCACCAACTCCCGGAGTTCACTCAAACTCATGTCCATCAAGTCGGTGATGCCATCCAGCCATTTCATTCTGTCGTCCCCTTCTCCTCCTGCTCCCAATCCTTCCCAGCATCAGAGTCTTTTCCAGTGAGTCAACTCGTCACATGAGGTGGCCAAAGTATTGGAGTTTCAGCTTTAGCATCAGTCCTTCCAATGAACACCCAGAATTGATCTCCTTTAGAATGGACTGGTTGGATCTCCTTGCAGTCCAAGGGACTTTCAAGAGTCTTCTCCAGCACCACAGTTCAAAAGCATCAATTCTTCGGATGTTAGCATGCGAATACAAAAAAAAAAAGGATACTGAAAGTTTCTATCATGCATCTGAATTTTTCTTAGTAAAAGTTGCTTAAGATTCTTAGTATTTCAGCCACAGTAAAACCAAAACTTATCTTGTATTGCAGAATGCACTCATGTATGTGTTAGTCACTCAGACATGTCCGACTCTTTGTGACCCTATGGACTGTAGCCTGCCAAGCTCCTCTGTCCATGAGATTCTCCAAGCAAGAATATTAGAGTAGGTTGCCATTCCTTTTTCCAGGGGATCTTCATGACCCAGGGATAGAACCCTGGTCTCATGCACTGCAGGCAGGTTCTTCACCATCTGAGCCACCAGGGAGGCCCTCATATAGTGGTCTCTTTAAAAAATAAAAATGTATTTATTTATTTAGCTGTGCTGGGTCTGAGTTGACACACTCAGGCTTCTCTCTAGTTGTGGCATGCAGGCTTAGGTGCCTCACAGGATGTGCAACCTTAATTCTCCGACCAGGGTCAAACTCATGTCCCCTGCAGTCAAGACCCTCACATGGTGGTCTTGAAGGAACATTTTCCCTACACACCATTATTTCTTCTTCTAACCATGTTTCAGCACAAAATTAATGAAGGATATTTTTATTCAATCAGCTTGATGACCAGTATCTTTCTTGTCGCCCTGTCTTACTAAATACACTTGCAAAAATGAAGCAGAAGCTGGCCTCAGGAAAACTTAAAATATTACAGTTTCAAGATTTTAAGTATTTCAAAATAAAAACTTTATTGACAAAATTTACATCCCATAGGAATTATCTAGAATTTAGCACTAAAAGAAATTTCCTAGTTGCAAGACACATTCTATTAAAAGATCACCACTCACGCAGTTTCTATTGAGAATGCACAAGAACAGATTAAAGATGCTCCTAATCTCACATAAACAGTCTGAAACACACACGTCATCTCTGCTTACAGCCAAAAAACTAAACATGAGAGAAGAATTAAAACAAAAAAAATCCGTGCCTCATATATGGGAATCTGAGGCTCAGTTTCTTCCTCTAATATAATCAGTTTTTCCAAGATCCAGTCTTCCTTATTTCAAATCCTCTTGTGACCTTAAAAATATCTTTTCTAAAAGCTTACCTTTCAATCCCTTAAAATCTAAGGTGGGAAAATATCCCTACATAAAGAAACTCTGTGAAGACGTCAGTCTTGTTTTTTTTTTATTTTCCTTTGTCTCTTCTGTTATGTCTTTGTGGATGACCCCCTTTGCCCATGTCACACTGGGTTCTGCAGGAAAGCTGGATTGTTACAAATTTATTCAAGGATATAGGAAAACCTGATGCCATCTGAGAGGCGTTACAAACAAAGCAAGATTTCACGATGCTTAAGCCAAGAACAGGGAGGGTGGTTGTGTGAAGTGAGAGACCACTTTTGCAGCTCTCACTTAAGAGTCTCTTTCCAAGACTCAGGATACATATTTGCAAGGTGATGTCACCTTGAAGGTTTCGACTGTCTCTCAGTTTAGAAAGACCAATCAGAATGGATGATTCCACTCAAGCTAGACAGATAAATGGAAAGGGGATATACAGGAAACACAACCAAATACACAGCTAGATTCTTTGTGGTTTCTTCCTTCTTAACTTCATGGGCTGTGTAGGTAATTTTTTTTTTTTTCTTTTTTTGCCTGAGCAGCATGCAGGATCTTAGTTTCCCAACCAGGGATTGAACTTGAGGTCCCTGCATTGGAAGCGCAGTCTTAATCACTGAACCCCAGGGAAGGAGCCCCCGCTTTTTTTCTCCTCCAAGTTAAATTTTTTTCTTTTTTAAATAACCTGTTCAATAATGAATACATGTAGAAAATGGAACATTCAATCGGCGCCAAAGGGTGAAGTATGAAAAGAATGTGACCTCCCTCCCTGACTCGGGGGCCAATCTTCCCCCACTTGGGATAACCATCTGTCCTGGTTTACTCTGTCTTCCTCAGCAACATCCCCAACACTCACAGTCACAACCACACACTCCACAGGCCCGGTAAAACACTCCCTTGATGGACAGAGAGAAGACACAGACCCACAGATACACAGAGAGGAAGGTCTCCCTTTCAGACATAACTCCTTCATTTCTGAAGTTAAGGAACTGTTTCATTTCCAACATGAGAGAAGCGTGGGCAAACAAGATTGACACAAACAATCCAAGACCACTGTAAAGACAGCATCTTCACTTAATATGTTGAGGATGCATTTTAATGTCTTGAGGCTTGTTTATTCTGCGCTGGCAAAAACCGAGAATGACTATTTGGTTTCTTCTCAATGTCAGATTGGTTTTTCCCTTTCAGACATTGGGGTGACCTGGCAGAGACTCTTCTGCATGAGACGGCGGGTCATTCATGTAAGACATGAGGGTGCCATGTGTATACCTCAGACATGAGGGAGTCTGCAATATTGCTTCCCAAACCATTAGTTGCTTTTTTTTTTTTTAATCTGATGAAGATCATTTTTTTTTTTTTTAAGTCTTTACTGAATTTGTTGCCATATTGTTTCTGATTTATGTTTTGGTGTTTGGCCAGGAGGCATCTGAGATCTTAGCTCCCTGACCAGGGATCAAACCTGCGTCTCCTTCATTGAAAGGCGAAGTCTTAATCACTGGACCATCAGGGAATTCCCCAGAATTAGTTTCTTAAAGGAGAGAAAACATGCACTTTTATCTCCTCTTTCCAAATATAGGCAGTATTCACAGAAATAAATACTGAGTTATAAACTGCTGAAAGCATGCTAAGTCACTTCAGTCATGTCCAACTCTTTGCAACCCTGTGGACTATAGCCCATGAGGCTCCTCTGTCCATGGGATTCTCCAGGCGATAAAACTGGAGTGGGGTGCCATTCCTTTCTCCAGGGGGTCTTCCCAACCCAGTGATCAAACCCACATCTCTTCTGTCATCTGCACTGGCAGGCAGGTTCTTCACCACTAATGCCACCTGGGATAATGAGCTTAGCACAATGTCTGTCACACGGTAAATAGTCACTGTTCATAATTACTACTACTATTATCAAAATTAGCAATTAAATATTAAAATTGATATTAAGCAAAAAAATATAGAAGATGATAAAAGGAACCTAGATTAAATGGACAGTAGGGAAACCCTTGGAAAGAAAGGTTTCTGAAGAAACAATATTTAACATGATTCTTAAAGAATAACTGGATATTCAGCAGGTAAATATGAGGAAGGAACATTCCAGGCAGAGAAAACAGCACTGATAGCGAATTGAGGTAGAAAGGTAGACTGTATTTTTAATGGAAAGTAACCCAGCCTTTATTCCAGCTTGTGCTTCTTCCAGCCTAGCGTTCCTCATGATGTACTCTGCATATAAGTTAAACAAACAGGGTGACAATATACAACCTTGACGTACTCCTTTTCCTATTTGGAACCAGTCTATTGTTCCATGTACAGTTCTAACTGTTGCTTCCTGACCTGCATACAGGTTTCTCAAGAGGCAGGTCAGGTGGTCTGGTATTCCCATCTCTTTCAGAATTCTCCACAGTTTATTGTGATCTACACAGTCAAAGGCTTTGGCATAGTCAATGAAGCAGAAATAGATGGTTTTCTGGAACTCTCTTGCTTTATCCATGATCCAGCGGATATTGGCAATTTGATCTCTGGTGCCTCTGCCTTTTCTAAAACCTGCTTGAACATCTGGGAGTTCATGGCTCACATATTGCTGAAGCCTGGCTTGGAGAAATTTTGAGCACGACTTTACTAGTGTGTGAGATGAGTGCAATTGTGCGGTAGTTTGAGCATTCTTTGGCATTGCCTTTCTTTGGGATTGGAATGAAGACTGACCTTTTCCAGTCCTGTGGCCTCTGCTGAGTTTTCCAAATTTGCTGGCATATTGAGTGCAGCACTTTCACAGCATCATCTTTCAGGATCTGAAATAGCTCAACTGGAATTCCATCACCTCCACTAGCTTTGTTCGTAGAAAGCTGACTGCCGAAGAATTGATGCTTTTGAACTGTGGTGCTGGAGAAGACTCTTGAGAGTCCCTTGGACTGCAAGGAGATCCAACCAGTCCATTCTAAAGGAGATCAATCCTGGGTGTTCATTGGAAGGACTGATGCTAAAGCTGAAACTCCAATACTTTGGCCACCTCATGTGACGAGCTGACTCACTGGAAAAGACTCTGATGCTGGGAAGGATTGGGGGTGGGAGGAGAAGGGGATGACAGAGAATGAGATGGCTGGATGGCATCACCGACTTGATGGACATGAGTTTGAGTGAACTCCGGAAGTTGGTGATGGACAAGGGGGCCTGGCGTGCTGTGATTCATGGGGTCGCAAACAGTCGGTCACAACTGAGTGACTGAACTGAACTGAACCCAGCCTTGTGGTTCTGGGTTCATCCCCAGTGGATCTCCATCAGTGCTCTTCTGTGCCAGCCCAGCTCCAATCTGGGTCACTCCCAAGGTCCTTCTGTCCCACAGGATACTGAGATTCTGGGACACTCTCGACAGGGTAGAGTGATAGAAAAACTCCCCTCCAAGCAGCTCATCTCACAGAACAAAGACCCAAGTCTTTGATTTTATCATCAGAATCATTCTATCTTCAAAGACAGTGCCAGGAACACGGGAGACAGAGCTTGCATCTCACATTTGCCAGGAGGTACACGTGGAGCCCCATCCGCAGCAAAGGCAATCTGTCGACTGCTATTTCCACACGCCACTTCACAGAGATCAAGTTTAGCCATTTTGTCCCAAAGGAAAGGACTGAGACTTGATGTCTTAAGGCTGGATGACAACTGTAATGAAATTCCAAAGAAAATGTAGATACTGTTTTCAAAGAAAAGCTGTAAGCTTAACCCTGGAACCTGATGTTTCCTACCTTCTGCTTATATTGTGCTTCTCAGTCTTACAGTCAGACCACACACAATATTCTACTAGAGAAAAATAAAGAGAAAAGGTTTTACCTAAGAAGATGACTTCCACCCTGCTGGGTCAGTGCATGAAATTATGAGTAAGCTCGCTGATACTGGCTGTAAATATAACACATAACCGACAAAAAAAGCACAGTCTTAAACGATCCTTTACATGCCACTTTTTCTACCCTATTAAGATGCTCGTTGTTTCTTTGATTTATCTGATAATAAATTTTTGATGACTGGTAAGTCTCATAAAATTGCTCTGGTGCTGACTACACTGATTAATAAGTCTGAAGAATCGAAAGTGTCAGGAATTCATGTGTATGAATAAGTTACTGCCAAACATATATTAGGGATTCCATAAAATATAGAATAAAAAAGGTTGATCTGGTCATTTTAGCTTGTATCTGTTTTCCTGTAACAATTTACACTCAGGGTCATCATCATCTTCCATGGCCTTTAAAAAAAAATCAATAAAGTAAAATCCACATAGGGGGCAAAATTAAGAATAAAACTAAAATAAAAAAATAATGAATTGTTACAGACAATCAAACATGTTTCCCAGAAAAACAGAAAATTGAGAATTAGAACTCATTGCTGAGGTGACTCTTAGAGATGACCCAATTTGAACCTCTTTCCTTTAAAATGGCAAAGCTGAAAATGGGTGTGATTAAGTTATCTGCCACTGACCAAAGTGGGACTGGGAGCCACTTTTAAGACCAATGCTCCAAGAACAGACTTTTTTTCCCCTCTGTCTCCTCACAGGGCCCAGCAAAGTCCATCACTGGCTCTTTATGCCACGGTGCGTTATCTGAAAACATGTTCTCCATGTTTGATATTGGCCCTGCACTGCAGAAGCTAACCAGCTTTAGTTACATGAGTAGGGAATTCACTGCCCTGCCCTTAGTAGTCTTGACCATGCCCAGTTCAGACCCCAGAAATCTGAGACAAGGTTGCAAGATAGGATAAAAGGGTTCCAAATGTGGTTACTGAAACCCCAAGATGGAGGAAGAAATCCCTGATTTCTTCACACCGTACAGGGCAAAACACCAGTAGCCACCAGGCAGGACCGCAAAGCAGAGAGAGAAGATTCCACATCTACCAGTCGGGGTCCCAGAGCAAGAAGCCACCAGGAGACAAAGGCACCCCCACCCACCTGCTGCATCTTCCAGCCACAGATTCTTGTGAAAGATAACAAGGCAAGGTCCAATGGTGGGTGCTCTATGGAACTCTCCCTTCTTCAACTGTCTAGCTGAATTCAACAAAGTAGGACATTTTGTAAGGTGCCCTTCACTCCCAAGGGATCTTCAGATTCTAACCAGCTTCTGTTTCAACATCAGTTCAGTTCAGTCGCTCAGTCGTGTCTGACTCTCCGCGACCCCATGAATCACAGCACGCCAGGCCTCCCTGTCCATCACCAACTCCCGGAGTTCACTCAAACTCATGTCCATCGAGTCGGTGATGCCATCCAGCCATCTCATTCTCTGTCGTCCCCGTCTCCTCCCGCCCCCAACCTTTCCTAGCATCAGAGTCTTTTCCAGTGAGTCAACTCGTCGCATGAGGTGGCCAAAGTATTGGAGTTTCAGCTTTAGCATCAGTCCTTCCAATGAACACCCAGGATTGATCTCCTTTAGAATGGACTGGTTGGATCTCCTTGCAGTCCAAGGGACTCTCAAGAGTCTTCTCCAACACCACAGTTCAAAAGCATCAATTTTTCGGCGATCAGCTTTCTTCACAGAGTCTGTTCTTAAAGAATGATTACAAATAAAAACAATGACCCCTCTGCCAAAACAGAACCTAATCTTGGTGTCCCTAAAATGAAACAATGGTGAATCCATGTGTTTTGAAAGAAGCTTTAAGTCTGAAAGCCAAATGCCTTAAGAAAGGCATTGTGGAGGGCCAGGGGGGAGGGGTGGATTAGACCTCCCAGAGGCATTTAAACGCATTTACTGATAAAGAGAATGTGCCTACAGCGAGGTTGTGGGGGCTACAAGAGAAGAAAGACAGGGTGGTGGAACAAACTCCATATTCAGAGAACTGAATATGGAGAAGTCACAACAGTGTTAGGGGCTGGACTGTGCTGTTACTCTGAATGTGACCATATTTGAAGATTGCAGGGTCTTTATGGGGTAATCAAATTAAACCTTAGGAAAAAACCAACCTTGTTCACATCTTGATCTTGGGACTTCTAGAGCTGTTAAGATAATAAATTTCTGCTCAGTGGTTAAAACAGCCAAAATAAGACAAAATTAGGTGGCAGCAGGGAAAAAAATAAAGAAGGCAGGGTGCTTACTCAGTAACCCTGCTAAGTAAAATAACCAAAGCCTCAATAACAATTTATGTATTTTCTAAACACACACTGTGTCACTGGATGGAGAAAAAAAAAAGTATACACATTTTAAAGGTGATAAAACTGTATGGGTTCCAAATGAGACTGTTTGAAAATTAACTATGACAGTGGAATACAACATTTTCTTGACCACAAACTTTTATATCATGAGTCTTAAAAAATACATATGAAATGATATAGTCAAACACAAGAGAACAAAATCTACAGGGTTCTTTACTTAATAGTTGATGAATAAACTGGATATCAGTAAATGTCAGTGGACATAAAACTAATATTTATACTTTCTATCTGATTCAGTTGACAAAAATACCTTTCATAAGACTACTCACTCTAAATCACAGTATCTAACATTATAGGAGAACACTTAATTGTCAAAAATTACAAAAAACAAAATCCCAACAATGCCTGAACAGAATAAGAGACCAGAGCTCAATAAAGTCAGCATGTAATAAAATAAGATACTACCATGTAGAGAATAGAAATTGGACAGTTTTGATTATAAAGTGCTACTTATTAATTTATCTCTCCAATAAAAACAGCAAAGGCAGGCAATAACTCATCTGAGCTGGACAGAAAGCATCCAGCATTGAACTTGAAGACTGCTGGGAGTTAATAAAGGTTATCAATATGTAGGGTGGACCACGTCTTTGAGTAGGTCAATATTTCATAGTTCGATATGATCATTTCAAGTGACTATCATCTAAAAATGGAACTCAAAATAGTTCTTTTGGAAGAGGAAGTAACCTGACACATTTCCTTTTTGGAGTGCAGATGGAGCCTAGACTATGTTTATTTTCCTTCTGTCAAGAGGGACAAATTATCTGCATTCTATTTACCTTAAATTGATACTGTCATACATCATATTGTACATTACAGCTGCACAAGACAGGTTGAAGGCAGGCTTGAGAGTCAATATACAAGGAAGGAGGAGATGCACAGTGAGGGGAAGAGACAGACATGATTGTTTTGCTCTTTAAAATCACGCACAAAAGTCTCTTGTGGCAAAAGGATCAGAGTAAACATCGCTCTTCTTGCCTTGATGGAGCAGTTATGTTTTTTCTCATTTGCCCCTCTAAATTTACTCGCGACTCTTTCATGGTAACTGCCCGAGTCGTGAAATTAAGTGCAAAAAGACTGACAGGACCTCAGCTCATTGGTCAAACATGATCCCACAGTGCTCACCCAGCAAAAAGTGGCTGAGAAGTGACTGCCTCACAGGACCAGAGAATGAACGTGCAGACTTGAGGGAGTCTTTTATTTTTTTTGTTTTTTGAATGTTGAGTATTTTTTTTAAATTTATTTATTTTAATTGGAGGCTAATTACTTTACATTATTGTATTGGTTTTGCCATACATCGACATGAATCTGCCCCGGGTGCACATGTGTTCCCCATCCTGAAACCCCCTCCCACCTCCCTCCCCATCCCTCGAGAGAGTCTTTTCCGAAGTCTGTATTTGCATCTAAGGTCAGAGTGAAAGACATTTCAGCACACCTATAAAATGGGGTTTCCTGGACACTTTCAGAAATTCCAACTTAGCCTCCTGAAGCTGTTTTCCAAACCTTGGCAGAGTTCACCTTTGACCTTTACAGCTTAAGGGGATGGAGATTCCCTACTGCACCCTCCCAGGCTCCATGTTCACTGCACATGTCAAATGGGCAGCACTGTCCACTTAAAAAACTGAACTGTTTCGCATCAGCTATAAAATTATAGGAAAGCTTCAAAAGGCATGTACATACTTTATACACTGAAGAAATGACATGCATGAAGAAAAAGGAAAAATATTAACGATCCCTGAAAGACATCTGAATAACACCGCTAAACAACTTAAAAAGCAGAAAAGTTAAAACTCCTTTTAAATGCAAATTACAGTAAGCAATCTATCAGAAATGGAAGAGAAAAAGAACTGTCCTGCACTCTACCTCACATAGTCTGTTTTCTTCCTTACGAGGGGAGAGATAAATTTACCAGGGCGATTAATAGCTCATGGCTACACAAAGAAAAGAGATGATGGACTGAGTCAAAGACCAAGGTTGATGTTATGTCCTGTCCTGACCAAACTCAGTGGAATTAACATACTTATACTGGTAACATACTTATACTGGTAACATACTAGCTGCAGAAAAAGGAATGATATGTAATTCTCATCGCTGAAAGTTAACATGAAATAAGGGATGTGACACGGTACCATCCAAAGCACAACGTATTTTATGGGTTTCCTTTTCTCTTTGGTATTTCATGGAGAAGGAAATGGCAACCCACTCCAGTATTCTTGCCTGGAAAATCCCATGGACCAAGGATTTTTGGTATTTCTTAGCAAGGTTTGTTAAATGAACACATTTGTATGCAAATACGTCCAGAAACGTCACAAGTTTGAACCATATTTTGTATTATGGAGGAAATGTGACAATCCATTTATTAACTTAAAGAAAGAACCATAATCACACATGTAGCATCTATAAATGAAATATAAATTACCAGGAGCATGATACACAGTCAGCTTTTAAAAACAATCTTTGCGTCTGAAGGCTTTTAGGAAAAATTGGTTCTTCTTTTTCATGTCTAATGTAAAGAAATACTGTGCTTCTCTGGCTTAGGTAGAGCTATTTTCAGAGACAGTAATAAAAGAGAAAAGTCTTTGCCTTCTTGCATATCTGTTGTCACTACATAAAAGAAGTCCACTAACTGCTAGCAAGGTCCTGGCAGATTAACCCTCTCCTCCAGCCTTCTGTGATATTTATAAAACCATCTGCTTGTTCAGTGCATCCATTTTTACACTTCACCCGAAAAATAATGTTTGGAGAGTTTTATTAGACAGGATTTGCTTCTGCAAAGGGCTGTCTTAAATAAATGGGATCACCTATTAAATTAAAAACTTTTTCTAGCCTTTTGGTAGACCAGCTGTATCTATTATGTAAGGACCTTCTAAGTCAGCAGTCATTACAGGATATAGTAGTTAAGAAAGCCCAGGTATGGCTATTCTCAGACAGTAAAGAATCTTCCTGCCAATGCACGACACACCAGTTTGCGGGTTTGATCCCTGGGTCAGGAAGATTCCCCTGGAGAAGGAAATGGCAACACACTCAAGTATTCTTGCCTGGGAAATCCAATGGACAGAGGAGCCTTGCAGGCTACAGTCCACGGAGTTGAAGAGAGTCGGACATGACTTAGAGACTAAACAATGGCAACATGGTCACTCTAGCCTCTGATAGGTTTGCCCAAGGTGCAGAACAAAAGAAGACATTACTTTGTTTTAATTGTACAAGTAAAACAGCTTGAGAAACAATATGAAGCAGAATCAAAGTCCTTATTCCTCCTTATGAGCTAAACAGGATGATTTATTTTGCTAGACTTCCAAGGGAAGAGAAATTTGTCTCATTTTCCCATCAATGCCCACCACTCCCCAAGCACTGCTTGGTTAAAATGTTTCTGTTAAGCAACCTGAATAATAGTATGAATGTCTTTCTATGGGACTGAAAAACAAAACAGAAAAGCAAGTGAGTGTGGCACCTTTTCGATGGACAGCAAAGAAAGTCACAAGATGGGAAGAATGACGGGGAAGGAGCTTTTGAGTTATGCCAGCCTGGAAATGAGGCTTTAGGACTGCCAGGCATTACAAATTGCAGCCTTCATGAGAATGCCTGTTTTCCAAATGTCGCTTTCAACCGACACTGTTTCCGCTTAACATTTGTCAAACCTCTTCTTTTGTTAAGAGTTAACGTGTCAGCTTTTAAAATGGCTTGCAGTTTCCATCCACCTTCCTTGATGGAAATGTGAAAAGTGTGAGTTACTCCCTTTCACAAAGAATCTTGTCAAGGATCCTGACTCCAATCTGACTTCTCTTCTAGGCGACCAGGAAAAAAAAAAAAGACCCTGCCTCCTGGAAGCTTAACAAGCGGTGACGATCTGATCATAACTCTGCATAGAAACAGAAGTTACTCGACAATAGCCCGAAAACACTAACACACTTGTAGGGTTTGAGCGTCGACATCCAGAAGGAGCCAATTCCTTTGACAGAGGGAATAAGTGACAACGAGCGGGCAAGGCAATGACACCAGCCAATATGTTCCCTTTGCTGAAAGTACGATAAATGAACAAAGAGGGAGCTCCATCTGAGGACTCATCAGGATGCAATGAATGCCCCAAATGTACCCCGAAAACAACCTCCTGAAGAATCTCCTCTCAGCACTCTCCCAGCCCACACCTGCCCACATTCCCTCCTGTTCCATCCTCATCCACTTAAATCCCTGCCAAGTATTTTAATTCCTCCTAAACACTGACTTCCCTGTTTTGTTTCAAACATCCATGTCACCTCTTGGAGTCTGTTAGAGTCTGGAAATCAGTTAATTCATCTTCCCTGGACTGTCGCTGCTCAAGACTCGGAAGGCCTCTTAGGATGCACTGGGAACAGGAAGGTCACCTTGAACCTCAACCAGGGACACGAAGGGAAATGAAATGAGCTGGTGAGTTCTTAATGCTCTCATTTAGGTAATGGGTCGATTGGTTAGAAAGGGGAGGAAAAAAAGAGGAGATTCATTAGTATTTTAAGTGCCAGAATAAAAAATTAAAATACGCTTTTATGACAGGCTAAAGATCAATATATTTAAAAAAGGATTTTTTAATTGGAAGGGGTGTACGTGACTTATATAAAAAGAGATGAGGAAGTGAAGATTAGAAACTATAGGTTTTAGAATAAAGGATCTAAGACTAAGGTACCAAATGAGACATTTGCCTTGTTTAAAAAAATATCGGTGTCACATATAAACTGCCTCCGTGCAAGTCATCACATGTACAGCTTTACAAAAGTAGCCAAATATCTGCTAATTAGATTTATTTTTTCAGAGAGTTGAGAAATCCTATAAGTCCTCTAATTATGAAGTGCCTGCTTAAAAAAAAAAAGAATTAAGTTTGATTTCTAGTTATATGAGGATATACAAACATACACTTATTCTTCCAAAAGAGGACTTTAAATTATAAAAAACAGTAAAATATAGTGATGGCATTTTTGCACAAGTATATTTTTTTAAAAAACAGACTGAGCGCTTGAGGCAGTGTCTTACTTGGTTCCCAGTCCATGTTTCTGGCTGGTATGTTGATCAAGGACCGAAGGTCACTGCTCCACTGGGAGAACAGGAGGGCAGAAAGCTGGGATACAGAAAGTGGTTAACATTCTTCTCTTTCCCAAGGAGGAGAGAAGGGGAGAACTCTAAGAGAATTCACTTTAGGGAGGTCCTTGCTCCCAGGAGTTTAATGTCAAGGGCATTCTCCCAGCAGAGGCACACATACCCCTCTCAAATCAGTGAACAGAGTACTGACTGGTACCCCTACAAAGGGGACAATGGCTCTCCCATGCTTCTCTAAGCTTTTTCATGTCAATTTAACTGGACAAAAGATAACAAAATTCTCCAGGAGGAAATCATGTCAAATATAAGCCAGTGGGCAAACTGCTTAGATGACTCTTATCCTCCAATATAAAATGGTATTGAAACAGACAAGAATATATACATCAAACGTGTCATGGACTAAGTGGATCACAGATTCCCTTTCAAATAAAGTATCAATAAACTCAGTCAACACCTCTCCTTTATCCAGAATCCTAACGATGTTCAAATAAACAGAAACTGCCTGTAATAGCACATAATGGTGATTAATTGCCCAATGACTCTAACGTACTCAAAATCCAAGCATTCACAATGTAATCTCTTAAAAATGAAATGAAAATTAGAAGCACTTTCCTATGCACTGCATTCTAATTCTCTGTAAATTCTAAATTAGTGTATTAGTGTAGATTCTAAATTAGGAGATTTAAAAAATCATTAACCAGAATTAACAACAGAGTATTTCCCCCAATTCTGGATTAATAGTAGCTTATTTATTTTTCTGTAGTTATTATGTACAATGTTTTTCTAATCGTACACCACCCTACAAACCAAAGCACTGCATAACCTTCCGTTCACTAACGAAACATTAGAGGCTCATCTAAAACTGACGTTAGCACCGATTAAGAATTTAAAAGAAACCAAACGAACAATAAACAGCTAATTTGCAATTATACTTTCACACATTTTCATGATGAACTAGACAAATTTCCAACCCTGAGCTATGTTCATTTAAAGAAAAAAAACTATGTATGTATAATAATAGCTCATATCTATGTGGTTCATGAAACAATAACACACACCCTACACATCTCTCATTTTACTCTTTAGTAAGTCTAATACATAAGATAAATACTAAGATGTCAAAAAAAAATGTTAAAAGAAACCTAAACCAGGCTTCAAGTTGTATTCATATACAAGGATATGTGTCAATTTGGCAATTTCAGTTTATTTTGCTTGAATATCATTGTTCTTTCACAGTTTACCTTCTCTGTGATTCTGTCTGCTGGAAATATACCAAAAGGAGTCCCAGCTGTGTAACCAGGGACATGGCAGCATGAGGACTTTTACTACCAGATCCACCAATGGCCATTCATTGGCCAGAACTCTGCCCTGTCAGTTAAATCTGACCCACTGTTTCAACACAAATTCGGAGAAACCCGTGTTGAGCTGGGGGGCAGGGGATAGCTCTGATACCCAAGAGAAAAAAAGGGAGACTCCAAACTGACTGTAGCCTTTAATGATCCCTGGGGTCTTCTCTAAGAACTGGGATGTTAAATTCTCACAAGTTGGTACTGGACACAAAAACAGATTAAACTTGACTATGAATTGTTTCAAGTCTTTTGCAGTTGCTTAAAACTAGAGGTGGCTAGATTTCAGCATTAGAGGGTCACTGAAGCCCTAAGAGAAATGATCACTTCAATTTGGGGGTGGCGAGTGGGAGGAGCAGAAAATAGTAACAGAAGACACAGTAACAACAGAGCAGGTGGAGGTGGCAGCATTCCTTCGCACCTGAACACACTGAGGAAAAGAGGGGCGGGAATACTTAGGTTTTAATGCTGGACCCCCCAGGGGTGCCCTGGACCAGAGGGAAGGACTTGAGAGATTTTGACGCTGTTGACTTAAGCCAGCTGATCCCGCCTCATTTTCTGTCTTATCTTTTCTCTTAAAAAGCAGAATAATGCTTTCTTAGTATGCTCTACTGATTTTATAAATAAACCACTTAACAATTTCGTTCACAACATTTGTTACTCTCTGCATTCAAAGGAGAAAAGAATATGTTCTGATCTTAATGTGTCTGGTGAATTTCCTTAGGGCCATGCATATTCAGCCAGTTTAATACCTTAAAAGACTTCTAAACAAAACTGGTCTAAGTTTCCTTTGACATTGTGAATGAAAAATAATCTATAAATAAAGACAAATACTATGTGTGGTTGTTAAGCCTGGCATAATTATAAATACCATAAAACCAGTCGATTTCAGAAAATCATAGTCTACTTACTATTTGTACGTCTCGGAGCGGATATATTCAAAAACATGGGACACGCCAAGCTGGAACTGGTCAGCGATAGGGGTAACCCAGGGATTGTTCTCTGCTTTGAATATCTGCTTCTGACCAGTTAAATCCAAGTTTCCTAAAAAGATGGAGAGAAAAAAAAAAAATGAAGGTCATCTAACCAACAGAAATCAAATTCAAGAAGTAATTCATGCCCAGTAACCACAGCACAACCTTAAGCATCTGCTGAGTCATTTGATTTGTTTTAAAAATACTTAGCCCAAGTCACTGCTGGTCTACAAGCCATGTCAGTGACTGCATACTGACGCAGGAAATTCGGAAGGAAGGGAAGGCGATAAGGGGAGAGGGGAGAGGGAGCAGAAGAGGTAAGAAGGAAGTAAACGTGGATGCAATTCATACAAATGCAGCATTTGCTCCATTTTTCCCAGTATTTGCTAAAGGAACAAAAACGGCCTTCCAGGATTGCGAGAACCCTTAATATTAGGATATCCCCCAATTTCACCTTGACAGTCTGCATCACCATCTGTCCAGTAAGACTGAAACCTGATCCAATCAACACCACTTTTCATCAAAGCAGGACACAAGTGAAGAAAGGTGAGAACACTGCCCATGTAAAACTCCTACTGCCTCACTCAGGTAGCATAAGCAGATCTCAGAATCAGCACCAAATGCATCTCAATAACATGGTTAAGGGTAGAAACGCACACATATGTATCCTGCCTATTCACAAATTACCTGTAAAAAGCATTTCCTCCTTTGATTCTCCAGCAATCCCTAAAGTCAGTAATTGACATCACTTTACAGGTAAGAAAAAACACAGAAACTTGGGGAAATTAAGTAATATCTCTAAGAACAGAAAATGTCAGAGTAGGGATTTGAATCTAAGCCTTCTGACTCCAAATCTCTTATATATTTCTACAGTGTCTGGTGACGCTAACAGGTTATGTGTCAATCTAGATCAACCAAACATGAGCTAATGAAGGTAGCCAGCATCTGGGTACCACATATTGCTGGATCAGTTGATTCTCTATGTTTTTCTGTTTGGTGTATTTGAAAATGGAAAAGGAAGTGTGAGAAAGAGCTTCAAAGAACATGCTTGCCTACGAGAGAGAGAGACAGAGATGTTACACAGTAGAGCTGCGTGTGGTTTCAATGGCAGTCAGCTGGCTCACCGACATCCTTGCCCTCAAAGTCCTACTGAAGATGTCCATTTTCAGACGCCTGGTCTACAGTTCTAAGGTTTTTGAACACAGACACGTGGGAATTACTCTTTTCATGACACAAGCCAAGTACCATTTCTGTCCTGTTCTGAGGCTCCAGCTGCCAATTTTGTCATAACAATAACTTCAGCATATGGAAAACATATTCTAAGGATGCAAGCATTGCACAAAGCACATCATCTCCCAGCTAATCTGAACTTCAGAAATGAGAAGAAAACGTTTACTAGGACAGTGATGCAGCATTTCTTTCTTAAAACAAATGATGATACCCTGAATCTGCCTTCTTGTTGTCATACTGACAGACCTTGTATCAACGCCTCACTTTACCGTGCTCTGCACATACTAACTACATTTTTCATAAAGTGCAGGTTGCGGCCACCTTGCATCCAGCAAGTCTGTCGGTGCCAATCTTCCAACATCATTTGCTTACTTTGCATCTCTGGGTCACGTTTTGGTAATTATTCCCATATTTTAAGCCTTTTTATATCATTATTATTTATGTTAGGGTGACCTGTGATCAGTGATTTTTATGTTACTACTACACGTCACTGAAGGCTCAGATGACGGTCAGCAGTTTTTATCAGTAAGAAATTTTTTAATGTTTATTTTTGGCTGCACTGGGTCTTGGTTGCTGTGCATGGGCTTTCTCCAGCAGCGGTGAGCGGGGTCTACTCTCTAGATGCGGTGTGCAGGCTTCTGACTGCAGTGGCTTCTCTCATTGCCAAGCACAGGCTCCAGAGCTCATGGGGTTCAGTACCTGTGGCTCACAGGCGCTAGAGCTCGGGCTTAGCAGTTGTGGTGAACGGGTTGAGTTGTGGCATGTGGGATCGTCCCAGACCAGGGATGGACCCAGAAATGGCAGGTGGATTCTTGACCAATGAACCACCAGGGAACTCCGTCAGTATAAGAAATTTTTAACTAGGTATCTACATTTTGGGGCTTCCCGGGTAGATCAGCTGGTAAAGGATCCACCTGCAATACAGAGACCCCAGTTCGATTCCTGGGTCGGGAAGATCCCCTGGAGAAGAGATAGGCTACCCACTCCAGTATTCCTGGCCATCCCTGGTGGCTCACACAGTAAAGAATCTGCCTACAATGCGGGAGACCTGGGTTTGATCCCTGGGTTGGGAAGAGCCCCTGGAGGAGGGCATGGCAACCCACTCCAGTATTCTTGCCTGGAGAATCCCATGAACAGAGGAGCCTGGCAGGCTACAGTCCATGGGGTCACAAAGAGTCAGACACAACTGAGCGACTAAGCACAGCACACAGCACATGTACATTTTTAGACGTGGCGCTATTGCACAATTAACAGACTACAGTATAGTGTAAATAAAATTTTTATATGCAGTGGGAAGCCAACAAACTTGAGTAATCTGCTTTATTGTGATATTTGCTTTATTGTGATGGTCTGAAATGCAAACCAAAGTTATCTCAGAGGGGTGCCTGAATGAACATGAAGCTATTCAGAATAACAGAGGAAAAACAGACCAATGGAAAAGTGATCCCTGTTTCATAAAATGCTTTTAAAGAAAACAGATATTATGAAATAGTAAGAGAGTAATCCATCATGATATTTCCAAAGCTATTTAAAATCTGCTGGTTAAGTACAAAAATAAGCAGATACATTTCTCTCCAAGATTATCAATATTGTCAATTTCCTCATCTTAATGGTTAAACATCATTAGTCAGATATTAAATCACTTGGGAAATTAACGGGCTTTATTCTCTACACCGTGAGTCAGAAAACTGCTTGGGATAAGTGGAAATGCAAATGTTGCATTGGGTTTAGCTAAGTATCCTATGAAGGTGTAACACTGCCGGCAGTGGACTTCTGTGCATATATTTTGCTTTTATCTTTACTTGGACAAGAGACAAGTTTTTCAGCTTCCCAAGAATCAAACTGATTGCTTGCTTAAGTCTTGCTATAATTCTCATTTCCTCGTTTGCTATACCCTATGTCCTCCTGTCCATATCACTGTCTCATTACTTCTTCTCCAATTTCCACATTTCCTAAAAATGAATAGAACAGAAGTTTCTGGGGGAAAGTCTTAAATTTACAAACAAGTCTGTATTTCTGAAGTGTCATGTTAAGTTTTTAAAATATTTTTCGGCTGTGCCACTCGGCATGTGGGATCTTAGTTCCCATTGGAAGCTCAGGGTCCTAATCACCGTACCACCAGGGAAGTTCCCGAAGTGTCGTGTTTTAAATGCAGTTTATTACGCTGTGCAGTGTCCTTTGGCACCACGGCCAATGAGGGAAGGGCCGAGTGACCGGGTGACAGTAACCACAGGGCAGAAATTCTCTAAACAGTTGGGGGGGTTGCTAGAGGTAAAAGCCTCTTTCTTAAAACATTCACCTGACAGCCTACACTTACCCAATATCCTCTTCCTGCTTCCGAGCCCTGCCCACTTACATTATCATGGAATCAACTGGAAAGAAACAATCAATGAGACCTTTGGAAAAAATATGTCTTCTAAAATGGGTAACCAAAAAAAAAAAAAAAAGCCATGAAAAGCATAAATCACATAAAGATGTGAACTAATTCCTAAGCGAAGGAGACTTCCCTGATAGAAGTGGCTCTGCTCTAAATATCTTTCTTCCTCATCCCCCCAAATTGGTTAGTCTAACGAAAAATCCAGTCTAACTTTCCCATGGGTAGAGTGTATCTGATGAAGAAGCTTCCTGGACTCTGTCATTCACACACATTACCATGAACTAACTCAACTGGACTGCTTTCCTGTTTAACCTCTGGTTCAGATGGGTATCACAGGAATATGACTTGGAAAAAAAAAACAAAACAACCTCTGGGGAAGGAGGAGGGTCGAAAGAGGAGAAGTAGCTGTGTCTGGAGCACAGAGGATTTCTTGGCTTGCTGTATTTTCAAGGCTCTGGGTCAGTGTGAGAGCAATGTGGGCCAGGGAAAGAGTTTCAAAAGGACCCCACAGACAAGCCTCAGGTTTTCCAAATTTGCCCAGGGGAGCAGGAGAGGAAGACGACTCTCTTCTTTCCCAGACTGCATCACCAGCTCCCTCCCACCCAGGTGCAGGGTTTGCCTGAGACAGACTGGCTTCTGGGGCCATTTGCTGCAAGGCATCCACCTAGACATACCTCTCCTTGAGCAACGAAATACAAAGAAACTATATGGGACTAAAAGTAAGTGTGTGCAAGCACAGCTGGGGCAAACATGGACAAAAGATACAAAAAGACCAAACAAGCCCTACCGCCACTTCAAAAGAGCCTGGAGCAAGAACTAGGTGTTCAGTTCAGTTCAGTGGCTCAGTAATGTCCAACTCTTTGCGACCCCATGAATCGCAGCACGCCAGGCCGCCCTGTATATTACCAACTCCCAGAGTTCACTCAAATTCATGTCCATTGAGGCGGAGATGCCATCCAGCTTGGCAACTGCAAAAGCAGGGTACTGTGCACCCTACCCTGCACTCAATGCCACCTAAGTGGTGGGTAAACCACCTAAGCCACCCCTCCAGCCTGATGCTTGGACACACTCCTGTCTTCACCCCATATAAGGAACCAGCTCCCTCACCCTTGGGGAGTTGAGGTCTTCTCACTCCTCCCGGCTGCAACAGGAGCCCTGATAAAGCCTTGCCTGAATCTGTCTGGCCTCTAGTCAGTTTCTATTGATTGGGGAAGGACACGAACCTTGACTGGCATCATGCCCACTAATCCAAAAGTACAGGTATGTTATGAACCGGTTTTAATGGATTATCCTTGAAATCAACATACAGGTACAGGAAAGAACAGCCTGTTACTCTCCTACCAGCAACCTGCTTTCCAATGTACTTTGTCTCATGATCACTTAGTAACAGCCTCTGACTAAGCCTGCAGTCTTTTTAAAGGTAATCCTCTAAAACTAATGTACTAAAGTTCGATGCTCCCTGGTTGCCATATATGGAAAACAGACCTGGAGGAATAACGTCAAGAAAGGAGGTCAGCTCTGTACCCTGGGCCCTCTCGTCTGAGACCTCAAACCCTCCAGTGTGCTGTCAGTCCCTAGCTATGTCTCTATTTAAGCACTATCAATGGAGACACGAGAGGCAGAGGATGACGCTAATGACGCCTGCTAACTGGAGCACGCAGGAACTGCAGGATCCAAGCTGGACGTGGTTGATTCGGGGAAGAAGAATCTTATACTGATGAAAGCTGGAGTAGACAGAATGGACCAGAGGCTGCTTGTGAGCATTTTCATTTCTATCACTTCAAACTCATCTGTGCACTCTAGCTGGGGGAGGGGGAGGCTGAAGGGATGGAGTTACCCTCCCCCACCCCCATTTATTTACCTTAATGTCAAACAATCCTCAGTCAGATTTAATACCAAACTTCAGATTCACAGGTGCCTCATGGAATACTGGAACCGGGAAGCCTAGCAGAAAAGCATGATTCATGTTCACTGACATGGGGTGTGTGGGGCGGGGGGGCAGTAAGACCACACAGTAGCTTTGTGGTGGATGCTATGCTTTTTTCTTAACAAAGAACCACGAAACCGATGCTTCAGGTCCACAGCGCACCTTAAAGCAGGCAACTATTACAGATGACAGAGATGGAAACCGCACGAGCCAGAGCCAGCACCAGCACTGACTCTATGAGCTGTAAGCGGACTCGGTGGAAGGGGACATGCCTGTTTTATTTTCTGAGTTAATGTCACTGGTGGAGGATGCAGTACCTGCTTCGGTGCAGCTGCGATCCTCCCAGCTGGCTCGGTGTCTTTCGCTTTCTCACCTCCCTCTGAACGAACACGGCAATTTCAGAAGAGGGTTAAGATAATTAGAAGAAAGCTCGGCCATCATCCCATGTGAAAAGCTGACACCTGGCTCCTGAGGGCCCGGCAACAAGTTCCTCCGACCTCAGCCGAGCTCATCCATCAGCTGTCTGAGGTGGGTTCCCTCTGCAGTAATAACATGCAGGGAGCATCTCAGCGTCCCGTCAGTCAGGCTGCAGGAGCCCTAACTTGCCGCACGCTTGGCTGGCTCCAGTTAGGAGTCCTCGCCCATCTCCTTTATTAGAAGCCTGAGCAGCGCTCGGGTGCTGTTCTAACAAGGATCAGGCGGCAGGATTAAGCACTGTGACAAAAAGGATCTAATAAGCTAGAAAGAGGTGCACCCGCGGACACGCTGGCTGCCTCCCAGACACACATTCCCTCCGCTCGTTCTCCAGTGGGGAGGCCTGGGCCACATGGGGAGACAGCCCGCGCCGTGATGAGTGGTGACCCTCTGACCGGCACTGCCCTTAAGATCATCTGTCACTCACAGGCTGCTTCTGCAATTGCAAATTGGATTTTCCATTTTATTACCTGCAAAGACACCACATGTACTTCATTCCAGAGCCTCGAGTACAGGAGCTCTGCCATGCGACTGTATTTTGTAAGGGCTAAAGCATGGAAAACAAGCATTCCCCTTGCTAGTGATACAGGTGATCAGACAGAGCAGGCCTTGTGGCCTCACTGATAAGCAGACTTGTTTGCACGTATAGAAATGGGTTGTTTTCATAATCCTACTGATAAGAATTCTTCCTGAGTACTCCAAATCCTGAAACACGTGGCCAGAAACATCATTTATTGTATATTAAGCAATCAAGGCAACCTGGGCAAATTTTTCATGTCATTGAAGTATCATTCCCTCCCTCCCTAATTCCAAAATCCTGCAGAACACTTTTTAAATGAGTGCATCCTAATAGCCAGCTCCCTCGCTCACGAAACTCTAAGGCCATCGTCTAACAAGGTAAAACTAGCAAACCGTGGCTGATGGGGTACTCTATCATCAGTATACTGGATTTGCCCAGACTCAGGAAACTGATTCGCTGCTGAAGGGGTCTAGATGGGACATTATGACAGCTGAGAGATCACCTCTGCTCTGCAGTGAATCCACACACAGGAGCTAACCACAAACAACTCCGGCACAAAATAAAAGCCACATTTAGGGCTGCTCCAAATATAAACAGATACCCTACATGTAAATCCCTAAGCTTATTACTATGTAAGAGGCTTCTAATTACAGAAATGCATGATGACAGCTGGAGGTGGAAAGCTTCTATCTTTTTCACTTCTTCAGCAACAAACTTTATTGAATGGAAAACGAGCATGAGGCTTATAAAATCATGCTCACATTGGAATAATAAATGTTTGCTCTAATAAAACACTGGAGACAACCAGAATGCTCAATAGGTGGGAAGCAGAATAACATGGCTACTCAATGAAGTGTTATCTGGTTATTAAAACAAATGACAAAGACCTGTACGTTTTGACTGAGGAAGAGATCTACACCCTAATTTTAAAAAATTCAGGGTATATTAAGTTTGTTATGATTTCATTTTTGAAAAAAAAAGTATAGAAGAAAGAAATCTCATGTTAGGTATATGAGGAAATGTGTAAGTGAGAAAGAGAAGAGAAGGACACATATCAAATTGTCAATATGGGTTTCCTCAAAGAGGGGAAATGAAGGTGGGGAAGGGATTTGAACTCATAGAATAGAGGGTAAATTATTTCTTTCTCAAGAACTCCATGTGATTACAAGTATGAATTACTTTTACAATTAAATAAGAATAAGGTGAATGAAAAGGATATCATCAAAAATAATTCAAAATACAAGACGGATGCTAATTAGTACAAAGGCAGCGCCTTTTATTTAAAATGGCATCATCCCACTGCAGGAACAGCCTGATGGTCTGCTAAGCCCTAACTGGATTGAGAAGCAGAGTCTGAGGCTGCTGCTTTTTCTGGGCATCATTGATGCAGTCCAAGTAGGCTGGAATGTCTCATGACAGCTCTCAAATTTATTCTGCAGGGAATTCGAGGCCACACTGTCATTCTGGCAATTGTCTGCTTAGCCTTCTGGGAACACATTTTTAAAACAGGCATTTAGCTCTTTTAATACATACGATGCACTGCTGCTTTGTGAAACATACTAAAATGTGACTCTTCCAATCTAGTCAAGGGAAGCATACAATTTAAATGAAAGAGACTTTTTAAAAAGCCCTACACCCTGCCAAATGGCTTCAACAACAGTGGCCTCTGATTTATGTGTGTATTGTGTGCAGGAGTCCAGAAGCCCTTTTAAAGAACGAAAAAAAATATTACTTTACAGTTTTCTCCAGGGCCCTTCTTGGCCATGTGACATCTGTGTTCCAGGTTAAGATGGACTAGAAAAGGGTCTCTCAGTCGCTGGTAAATACAATTCCCCATCAACAGAGCCATGGGCATTCTGACGGCTCACCACCATCACTGCTTTATTCAGCAAGTCCCTGTCCATGGACGTTCAATGAATAACTCATGTTGTAAACCTGGCCTTTGTGTAGGATTTCCCCATTATTCTTCTAAAGGTGGGAGGAAAAACCTTACTTTTGCTTAACAGATTTCCCTTTTCTTGTTTATGTAACATCAGGAAGCATATTCTTTTTTTAAAAAAAATATTTAACTAGGTTTTAAGTTGCATCATGTGGGATCTAGAGTTCCCTGACCAGGGACTCAACTTGGGCCCCGGCATTGGGAGCACTGGATCTTAGCTACTGGACCACCAGGGAAGTCCCCAGGAAGTATATTCTAAAGCCCAGTGGGTCTGGCTATGGATGCCACATACCATTCACTGGCTTTCTGACCAAATGACCTTGGGTAAATCCCTGTGTTTTCTGAGCTTCAGTTTCCTCATCTGCCAAGTGGGGATAATGGTACCAATTGACAGGATGGTGGACAGGAGCCCCAAGGTGTACAAAGTCATTCTCTACCCTGGAAAGCCCTACATCAATATAAAATACTCTTCATTATTATGTTAAGCGAAATCTGCAAAGGAGAGAAAAATGTATACTGGAAAACAATTTGCTTAAAACAGATTTTCACTCAGGGAATTCATCTCCTAAAAGTTAAAGTAGCTCAGTCATGTCTGACTCTTTGCAACCCCATGGACTATAAAGTCCATGGAACTCTCTAGGCCAGAATACTGGAGTGGTAGCCTTTCCCTTCTCCAAGGGATCTTTCCAACCCAGGGATTGAACCCAGGTCTCCCACATTGCAGGTGGATTCTTAAGCCCAAGAATACTGGAGTGGGTAGCCTATCCCTTCTCCAGCAGATCTTCCCAACCCAGGAATCGAACTGGGGTCTCCTGCATTGTATCTCCTGAAATAGAATGCAAAATAAACATACATTTGCCTGGTAGTACTCTTTTAAGGAAAGGGTCCCCAAGTTCATAAACTTCTCAAAGGTCTGTGATCAACAGTAGGGCCATGGGGCTTCCCTGGTGGCTCAGTGCTAAAGAACTGCCTGCCAACGCAGGAGACATGGGTTCGATCCCTGATCCAGGAAGATCCCACATGCCGTGAAGCAACTAACCCCGCACGTCGCAGTCCTGCAAGCTGCAACTACTGACCCCACATGCCGCAACTACTGAAGTGTCTGTACCCTAGAGCCTGTGCTCTGAAACAAGAGAAGCCACCACAATGAGAAGCCTGTGCACCAAAACTAGAGAATAGCCCCTGCTTGCTGCAACTAGAGAAAAGCCCATGCAGCAAAGACGACCCAGGACAGCTAAAAATAAAGTGAAATTAAAAACAAAAAGTAGGGCCAAGAAAAAATTTAGGAATGCCGATTTCATTCCCTAGAAGACTGAAGGGCGGCAGTCTGCAGCAACCCATGAGGTTGGGTCCCAGAGCACATTAGGTTGTTCAGCGTCCTCCCAGCCCTCAATGTCCTTCCACTGAAGTCCCCCCGTTCAAGGACAATGTTCTGACTGCCTGGGAAGTTGGAAATGTAAGCACCAATGAGAAAGCCCCAGTTACCCCAGAGATCCCAAGTAGATATCCCTGAATATCAGCAACATAAACTAAATAAATGGATGTTCAAGGAGTAAGTTCCAGCAATCACAACTTCTTACAAGATCAATAAAGGTATCACACCCTTCGGCAATCTATTCCAAGTACAGATGTGTAAGAATTCTGAAACTGAAACCAACCATCTTATGAAGAGCAACATGATGTGAGTGGAGGAAAGAACTGATCGCAAAAGAAGTCAGTCAGCACATATGTGGAATCTAGAAAAATGGTACAGATGAACGCCAAACAGAAACAGACACAGGGTGTGGAGAACAAATTTATGGACACCAAGGATGGAAGGGAAGGTGGGATGAATTGGGAGACTGGGATCGACACATATACACTACTGTGTATGAAACAGATAAAACTAATGACAACCTCCCGGATAGCACAGGGAACTCAGTACTGTGGTGACAAATGGGAAGGAAATCCAAAAAAGAGGTAATATATGTATCGTACAGCTGATTCGCTTTGCTGTAGAGCAGAAACCAACACAATGTTGTAAAGCAACTATATTCCAATCAAAATTAATAAAAAATATTAAAAGAAGTCAGCACATTTGGGTTCAACTCTTATGTCTCTCATTAACTAGTCATATATCCTTGAATGTCATTTAAGCACTCAACTTTGGTTTCCTCATCTGTGAGAGAATGATATCAAGACTGATAAGTTCTAAGATTCCTTCCCAGTGTAAAATGCAACTAAATTTTTTTAAAGGAATTCTCAAGATTCAAAAAAGCATTTGTATTTATATCAAAGGATGGATGTTAACTAAACATATCATTGTAATCATTTATAACATATGTAAGTCACATCAGTATGCTGTACATTTTACACGGTGCTGTATGTCTATTATATTTCAAAGTTAGAAAAAAAAGAAAAAATTATGCTAAGGATACATAGATATTCACAGTGATTTATGAATACAAAATTTCATTTATGCTGCGTGGTGCTCCTCTAGAACATCTGGAAACAACTCAAATAACTAAAGGGTTGGTTAATATATTACGAGACACTTAGGATGGCAGAGTATGTCGTCATATGGTTAGAAACAATTTCAAACAAAATTTAATTACCTGGGGTAATGGTCACGACACAACATTGAAGGTTGAAATCTAGGCTATAAAACCCACATGAGATGATCGTATGTTTAAAAAAGTTTATATACATATGTGTAGGAAAAAGACCAGAAGAACATACACACATGTGCATACACGTAAAGAGAAAAGACTTCTTTCTTCTTAACAGTGGTTATTTCTGAAGGGGAGGATCACTCTTTACTCTGCTTCCCAGTTATTCTAAAGCAGTGATTCTCAGACTTGAATGGGCATCAAAATTTCCTGGAGGCCTTGGGAAAACCTCCAGAGTTTTTGACTTAGGAGGACCTGGATAAAACCCAAAGCTTACGTTTCTAACAAATCCTTAGGCTTCTCTGGTAGCTCAAACTGTAAAGAATCTGCCTGCAATGCAGAGGACTCAGGTTCAATCCCTGGATCAGGAAGACCTCCTGGAGAAGGGAATGGCAACCCAACTTTAGTATTCTTGTCTGGAGAATGCCATGGACAGAGGAGCCTGGCAGGCTACAATCCATAGGGTCCCAAAGAATTGGACAAGACTGAGTGACTAACACTTTCACTTTAGGGGATGATGAAGTCTGCTCAAGGGACCATACTTAGAGAAAGTTTCTGTTTATTTATAATAAAAAAATTTAAGCAATCAAATGTTTTTAAAAGCTTAAATAAAGCAGCCCCCAAATATTAAATCTATTTAGAGTACTAAAAAAAAAAATCTGAATTTTCAGATACTGCTGCTGCTGCTGCTAAGTCACTTCAGTCGTGTCGGACTCTGTGTGACCCCATAGATGGACTACCAGTTCTATTAAGATGTTAAAAAACACAAAAGCTTCCATAAAGTAGTGAATGCTAACATTAGTATCATTTGCATTGTAATTATAATAGCAATTAACTGCAGAGCATATATTATGCACCAGATGTTGCTTCAGGAGCTCCACAGTATTGCAAGGAATAACAACTGTGCACAGAAAAGTATCGCTATTATCTCATTTAAAGAAGAGACAACTAACATTCAGGGAGGCTGAGCCCCATATTCAAGGTGGGAATCAAAGGCCAGGTTATCTGACTCTTTAAAAACCTTTGGTGTTCCCCGTACAGGACACTTAAAACATTTTCCTCTTCCTGCAAAAAGGTACTGAGGTGTTGCTGGAAAAGTCAACATTATGACATGGTTTAAAGAACACTGAGAGACAGAAACAGAACCTCTCTCACAGGGTCCAGAATCCTATCATCAGAACCACAATCTAGAATCATCACTGTTACCTCCAGGAATTTTGTGTCTTTAGACACAAGATACCCGGGCAGAGGAATGTGTTTGGCTGATACGCTTTCATTAGTATGACAGTGAATATTTCAACAGACCCTGTTAATATAGAGCATACATTTCCCTATTTAAGAGTCAGAAAACAAGGCCAAGGGTTTCTGTTTTTTGGTGTTTTTTTTTTTTTTTTTGCTTAAATTGATCATGTATTTTTTAAATTCATTTTTGATGGATACAATTGGTTTACAATGTTGTGTTAGTTTCAAGCGTACAGCAAAGTGAATGAGTTATACACATACTTGTACCTACTCTGTTTTAGATTCTTTTCCTGTATAGGTCATTACCAAGTATCGAGCAGAATTCTCTGTGCTATAAAGTAGGTCCTTATTAGTTATCTATTTTATATTTAGTGCTGTTTATACATCAACCTCACTCTCCCAATTCATTCCTCCCCTATTCTCCCTTGGTAACCATAAGTTTGTTTTCTACATCAGTGACTATTTCTATTTTGTAAATAGGCTCATTTGTACCATTTTTTTTTTAAGATTCCACATATAAGTAATACAAATACAGTATTTGTCTTTTTAAAAAAGAATAAAATCTTGTGTAATTATACACTGAACAAATCACTATTTTAAAAATAATAACATTTCATCAGAATGGTTGAGGAAAATCACTACGTGCTTCAGAGAACTGAAATTATCCAGGGAAATTCTTATCAGAGAAAAAGGGTGAACAGGTTTGAATCTGGGTGAGGAATCCCAGATAAGGCAACCGGGGCAGATCACAGGTGGTGTGCACCAGGGCCAGGGAGTGGATATTGGTGTATTTCAATCGCTTTTTTTTTTTCCCCTGGCAAGACTTTCTTGGGGCCCCTGCTGCAACTGGGGACAGTGAGAACAATCAACAGAATCCCTTGCTTGCTGGCTCCCCAAGGGGTGGGGCAAGCTTGTTCCTTACATGGGCTGAGGGTAAGGGTGTGCCCAGGGCTAGAGGCATGACTTAGATGTTCTGCCCACCTCTTAGGTGGTTTTGAGTGCAGGGAGCATGCATAGTACCCTGCTTTTGCTCCAGGCTCCTCAAAAGTGGTAGTTGGGTTTTTGGTCTCCTCAGATCTTTTTCATTTAAAAGGAAATATCTATACTACTACAAAGAAACAGCCATGAGTCATATTTCACAATCGTCAGGGCTGAGTCAAAGCACTTCTGAGGGTCTCAGGTGTCTCTAACAGTTTCAAAAGGCTGCCCTCTAGGGAAGGAAGCAGGTGGGAGGCAAGGAAATTATACCCCTATCTCTCCCATCTCTCACAGCTTCCTGAACACCATGCTATCTGCACCAAATGACAACACTGGACCTGGGTGGCCCCCAGATCTGAGGCTCCTCCCTTTTCACCCAACATCTGTAACTGCACTTGGGAGATTCCATGTGTACAGATATGCTCACTAACTGACATAAAGAATCTGACCATACTCTGGTGATCAGTGGCTCAGACTCCATGCTCCCAGTGCAGGGGGCCTGGTTTGATCCCTGGTCAGGAAACTAGATCCCACATGCTGCACAGTAATAAATAGTAAATAATTAAGTAACAAATACTAAAAAAGAATCTGACCACAATCGAGATGCACAAACAACTGGAGAACTCATTAATGGAAGTTTGCAGGGTATGAGGGGTTGGTGGAGATGGAGTCTTAAACACAGCCAGATGTGTATCAAATTTTCATTTCCAAATTATGTAAGAAGTGGAAATGATTTTAGTTCACAGGCTGATTCAATCAGTACAAATATGATCACCTAATCTTAATAACTATCATCTTAATCACCTTCCCAAATGGCAACAATTTAGAGTTTTAATGTTTAAACTTAAAAACAGTTATTTAAAAAGCAGACCGATTTTTCAGCTGATAGGACTGATGCTGAAGTTTAAATGTCACTGAAATACATGCCTAGGCATTTGCTCCTATGGAAGTATGAAATGAAATTAACTTTATTTTTTATTTATATATAAATACCCTTGAATCCAATTTTATTAAAGGTTAAGTAAGGGATCAGCCTACTACACAGAACCTAAACTTAAGTTATATGTAAAAATGGCTTGTTTCAGCTTTGCTTCTCACTCTGGAGCTTATATTTTTATTACTTTGGTGCCATGTGTTACACTCTCTGCAGAGGCTGTAGATGGTAAGAGTGCAGATATTATGCCACATAAAATATGTACTAAGATAATTAAGAACTGTGAGTGACACAAATGCTAAATCTACACGAATAAAACTGCAACAACTGTAACTCAATTTCCAGTGAATTCAAAATTATTCATGCTAAAGAAAAGGCAAATGTGTTTCAGGTTATACATAAACAATCCATTTTAATCTGTTTTGATGAAACTTATTTTCCCATAAGTTTAGCAACTGTAGCTCAGAAGAAAGATGCAATGGGGGGAAAAAATCCACAACTATGCAAAAGCAGTATTTCCATGTATGCAAATACATATGTACACATGCATGCACATATACACACATTTACCTACTTGAGGACTTCAGAAATACGATAAAAGCAAAAACTACATATTACAGTAGAAAAGACATAGTAGAATATAAAGTAGAAAAGAACCTGATGATTCTACTGTGCTTTTAGTGTTATTCTTTTTATTTTTTTGAATTGGGGTATAGTTGCTTTATAATATTGTATAAGTTTTGCTGTTTCTAACTTTTATAACTATTTACTTTCTTTCAGTATAAGTGATAAAAGGCAAGTAAGTATCCCAAACTACTATCAACAAGAGTACTTTCTAGTCTAGTGGTAATCCAGAGTCAAGCCCAGGCCACAGACATAAACTAATATAATTAAAAACTTTAACGTTAATGTTTAAGAAAAATCAAAGCAAAATAACTATATAACTCAAGAGATAAAAGTACCAGCCTCCTAAGGATCTTAAACAATTTACCAGACTTGGTACATTTCACGTGTGAAAAAGCATTAACTATAAATAACAGAGAGAAAACGGAGTTTTGCCACAATTTGGGATTTGGGTGAGCATGATGACATCATGAATTGGTTTCCAGTATTTTTGGAAAGCCAACTGTCTTGGGTTAAAAATATGAAATACTGTCACAGTTAAATAATAAAAAAAGAACGAACGTACTATAATACTCTAACTCAAGGGAAAAAACAATCCACAAATACAAAATCGTTTTTTAACATGTGAAGCTGTTACAGTGACTCAATTTGTTTACAAGAAAATAGAGCTCAAATGAGCCAATCCAGGCATTGGCACTTCTAAACAACTTCTCTCATTGCTACTGGTTTACACAGTACTGTTAATCCCAAGATCCCAGCTTGCTGTCAGATTTCAGAGTATCCTGACATTCCTCATCATTATCATCATAAAAAATTGTGAGAAAAAGGAGAAATAGAATTAATATATTTTCAAATGCAAAAGTTGTTTTAAAGATTAATGGCATCCTTATGGAGTAAATAAATTTATATGTGCCTTTTTATACATTACTAATTTTTTAAAAAGATTTTGTTGTTATTGATGTGGACCATTTTTAGAGTCTTTATTGCATTTGTTACATTATCGCTTCTGTTGTAGGTTTTGGCCTCTTGGCCATGAGGCATGTCGGATCTCAGCTCTCCAACTAGGGTTTGCACCCACACCTCCTGCACTCGAAGGCAAAGCCTTAACCACTGGATGACCAGGGAAGTCCCCACACTTATCATTTCACTTAATCTTCATGATCTGGAGACCTAAAGAGTTGTTCAAACAGGAAAAAGGTTTTGTTTGGCCATAATTTGACATCAGCATATAAGAACAAATGGTGACTTACTCCTTAATCAACAGCCAGGTCTCCCTAGCTGATGATGTAAACGTGAAACAGCAAATGGTGATGTCCAGCATAAATACACTAGGCTTGCACAGTGCTCAGAACTATGGCCTTAAATTTTTAAACAACTGAACTTTAAAAATGGTATCACAAAAAAACACTTACAGGACATCTAGAGGTACTTTCCATCAAACAATGTGTGACTTACTTGCAACGATGCAAACACACTCTATGTTCCTGCTTCTGCACCTACATAAACGCCTTCTCCCTGTGCTTCCTGGTAAAATGCAATGTGTTCAGTATCGCCTCTTCAGAGAAGCCTGCCTGGATTTCTCCACTGAAAAGTTGCTGCGACTGCTAAGTCACTTCAGTCGTGTCCGACTCTGTGCAACCCCATAAACGGTAGCCCACCAGGCTCCCCCGACCCTGGGATTCTCCAGGCAGGAACACTGGAGTGGGTTGCCACTTCCTTCTCCAATGCATGAAAGTGAAAAGTGAAAGTGAAGTTGCTCAGTCGTGTCCGACTCTTCGTGACCCCACGGACTGCAGCCTACCAGGCTCCTCTGCCCTTGGGATTTTCCAGGCAAGGGTACTGGAGTGGGTTGCCATTGCCTTCTCTGACTGAAAAGTTGATCCCTATGATTTTTCACTGTCACAGCACCTGTTTGCTTGTTCTGCAGTGCTTATTACAGTTTATAATTATCTCTTTGGCCAAACTGTTTCCATTTCAGCATCCCCCATTAAACAGGATGGGAACTTTGTCTTACTCATTTTGCTTTCTCAGGCATCTTATTCAGGATAGGGGTGTCCTTCTCAAACAGGATGAGGCTCCATATCCCTCTAAGGGTGTCTATCATATGACCAAAAGGGAAAGGGCTTTAAAAACAACTGCACACTTGTTGATCTACATCTCACCCAGCTCCCACCACAGATACTGATAATCCACCCACCCCTCCGCCTCCTGGTAAGGCAGTAATGACACACATTAGAGATGTGACTGAGCTAGACACAGAACTGATGCTTGGGAGGGGTAGAGAGCAAAGACTGAAAGCACTGTAGCCGGCACACAAAGGCAGGTCAACCTGGAAGACTGCAGTGTTTATTTTCAGAAAGCACAACTCAATTTCACCCTCTCAGAAAAATAAAAGGAAAAGGATTGGGAACTTCCCTGGTCTTCCAGTGGTTAAGAATTCGTCTTGCAATGCAGGGGACGTGGGTTCCATCCCTGGTTGGGGAACTAAGATCCTGCAAGCCACTGAGCAGCTAAGCCTGCATGCCACAACTAGACAGTCTGTATGCTATAACAAAAGATCCCACGTGACACAACTAACACCTGATGTAGCCAAATAAAGAAATAAATAAATTTTAAAAAAGAAAAATGTTCAGCTTAAGTAATAAACTATTAACTCAGAAATGGGGGAAATGCTGTTTTTGCATGTATGGACCACAGACTAGATGCTCTTATGCGTGTGCTCATAAAGGAACATGTAAACTGAGAAGGTGCCTGACAGTTAAGGAAACTGAGGTTCAGAGACTATGCCACTCTTTCCTGAAGGCCACAGAGCCAGAAAATGGTAGTGCTAAGATTTAAACCAAGCTCTGTTCCTTCCTACGTGCTATGGGCAACAGTAAGAAAGGACCTATTTGTTTGCTCATTTCTTTCCTCTCAATTCCTCCTCATTCTTTATCTTTCCTGTCTCTTCCCTTTTAAAGAAAAAAGACAGTGATGATGATAAATGTAGTCTGGTGTGCACTGGCATCAGGGCCACTGGCTGGTTATGCCTAAAAGAGCACATACCCATGATAATAATATAAAACATACAGTTTATCATACAAAATTTTCTACACGCACACAACCTGCCGATAGCACACTGGGCTTTAGTAGTCATTTCACTTGCTACTGTGTTAGTCTGCTAGGGCTGCCATACTCCTTCATCACAGACTGGGCAGCTTAACAGAAGCTGGTATTCTCCCAGTTCTAGAAGCTGGAAGTCTAAGATCCAGGTGTCAGCAGATGTGGTTTTTCCTGAGGCTCCTCTCCTTGGCTTGCAGACGAATGCCTTCTCGCTGTGTCCTCACACAGCCTTTCCTCTTGGGAGCACAACCCTGTGTCCAAACTTGCACTTCTGATGAGGACACATCCGTCAAATTAGATTAGGGCCCTCCTAAGGCCCTGAAGCGAAGTGAAGTGAAAGTCATTCAGTCGTGTCTGACTCTTTGCGATCTCATGGACTATAGAGTTCATAGAAATCTCTAGGCCAGAATACTGGAGTGGGTAGCCTTTCCCTCTCCAGGGAATCTTCCCAATCCAAGGATCAAACCCAGGTCTCCTGCACTTCAGATGGATTCTTTACCAGTTGAGCCACAAAGGAAGCCCAAGAACACTGGAGTGGGTAGCCTATCCCTTCTACAGCAGATCTTCCCGACCCAGGAATCAAACCGGGGTCTCCTGCGTTGCAGGTGGATTCTTTACCAACTGAGGTATCAGGGATATCTCTAAATTATATTATCTCTAAGGCCCCATCTCTAACCAAAAGTCATGCTCTAAGGTACTGGGTTTAGGGCTTTAAAAAATGAATTTTTAGTTAAGACACAATTCAGCCCAAAGCAGCCACTACCTTCACTTTCTTAACAGCTGAGTAATTGGAGCAGCACAAAGTTTGCCCTACATATCTGTTTTTGATTAATCATAAATTCCCTGGTGGTTCAGATGTTAAAGAATCTGCCTGCAGGAGACCTGGGTTCGATCCCTGGGTTGGGAAGATTCCCGTGGAGAAAGGAATGGCTACACACTCCAGTATTTCTGCCTGGAGAATTCCATGGACAGAGGAGGCCACAAAGAGTCACAAAGAGTTGGACATGACTGAGTGACTAACACTTTCACTTTCAAACGTTTACAGAAGAGCCAAATGGACAAAATTACAGACAACAGAAGTTAGAGGAAATTAAGGTCTCAAGCAAGAGCACATGACTTACACATAACTCAAAGTACTGTATCTGTTCTGTTCTGTTCAGTCGCTCAGTCGTGTCCGACTCTTTGCGACTCCGTGGACTGTAGCCTACCAGGCTTCTCCATCCATGGGGTTCTCCAGGCAAGAATACTGGAGTGGGTTACCATTTCCTTCTCCAGGGGATCTTCCCGACCCAGGGATCGAACCCGGGTCTCCCACATTGGAGGCAGACGTGTTAACCTCTGAGCCACCAGGGAAGTCCAAAGTACTGTATACTTATATACATAACTTACTATAGTAGTTGACATAATTTGAGTTAGGGGAGTAAAGTGCATGGCAATCCGACTCTGCCATTCTTTGCATTTTCAACTACAGGTACCATATTGATAGATCAGAAAGAGGAGGAGATAATCAGAGAGAAAAGTAAGTTTCTCTTTAATTATATAATATCCAGTATTCTTTCATCCTTTTATATAAAATAGTTTGTCAAGAATGCTGGTGTCATTTTAAATCTTCAAACTGTGTAAACTCTTTTTTTTTATGAGAACACTAGGAATATTAGAGGATAATTTAGGAAGAAAACATTTTATTTTTTATTATTTTTTAAAGTTTTTTTTTAATTAATTTATTTGGCTGCATTGGGTCTTAGTTGTGGCATGTGAACTCTTAGATGCAGCATGCATAATCTAGTTCCCTGACCAGGGATGGGACCTGGGCCCCCTCCACTGAAAACCTGAAGTCTTAGCAGGGAAGTCCCTGTGTATACTCTTTAAGGAAGAATCTTTTCTTTGTTAAGGCTCAGTCTTCAGGTGTCATGCTGGCACCAAATCAGACACCACAGAACAAAGGGCACCTTCCTCAAGCTCAGGGAAGTAGAGAAGCAGAGGTTCTGATGGCAGATTTCAGATGATTTTTGATGATCAATGATAATATTAAGTTCCTGCCTGAAGGCAGCATCCAATAATTCTCCATTCCCTGGTATTAAAAACCTACAAGAGAACATTAAGCTAGCCTCCTACCACCATGGACTCCCCTGGTTAAAGCACTCTTCTGAGATTACAGCTTCAAAGAAGCAAGGGTGGCAATCATCAGGGCTAAAGCAGGACAGAGGAGAGACTAACCTGCAAAATGATGGACACAGTAGGGTGAAGACATAGTGCTGGAGGGCGGGGGCGGATGGGGCAAAATGAAATGAAATGGCACCAAAAGGAAGCTGAAAGCCGACCCACTGTACTCCCATTGCAGCGAATCTCTCCTATCGGCCTTAGATTTTAAAAGTACTTACTCCTAAGGTCACTGTTGAGACATTCAGCTAAGCAGGATGGAGTCGAAGCATTTCCGTGTGTTCCCCTTCCTTAAAATCCACTGGGATATTTAAAATAGATGACTAATGAGAACCTACTGTATAGCTCAGGGAACGCTGCTCAAGGCTCTGTGGTGACCTAAACGGGAAGAAAATCCAAAAAAGAGGGGATACGTGTATACATATAGCTGATTCACTTTGCTGTACCGCAGAAACTAACACAATATTGTAAAGCAACTATATTCCAATAAAAATTACCTTTAAAAAATCCACTGGGAGAAGGGAAAGAATAATTTCTTAAATGAAACAAGTGAAACATCACAATCTCATATCATGAACTCTGATGAACAATAGCTGGTTTCAGGGAAATTTAGTAGCAAAAGAGGAAGAACACTGGTAGCTGACACACAGCTTCTCAGAATTCCAATGTGATACAGGTGTTTCTAACCATCCTAAAAGTCCCAAGTAAGCCGATGCTGAAGTGCTCATATCTAAACATAAGTGTTTGCTGGGAGCAAAGGACACCAGTGAATATGCCAAGAGAAACTCGATTTCATCGCAAACAACAAGAGGAGCTGAAGGGCGAGCACCTTTACTGCTTGCGCAGGGATGCGAGGAGAGGGAGAGGAGGCACTGGGGCCACATCAGCACCCAGAGAGCCTCTAATTCCACCACTGGCCCCAAATGGGGAGGGAGTGAAAAGGGAGAGGGGTTTTGTCTTAGCAAATACATAACTCAAATGAGAAATGGGGCCGAAGCTAGGTAATTCATAAAACAGGAGGAATAAAAATGAATGAAATATAGCTATATGCAACAATATGGATCACTCTCAAGACATAGTGTCAAGGGAAAGAAACGAGAATACATACTGAATAACTCCATTTATCCAAAATTCAAACCCAGCAAAATGAAGTGTTAACACCAGCAGTGAATACACCGCTTACCTTCCAGGCAGAAAGGAAAGCTAAGGGTTGACTGGAAGGAGGTCTGGCAGGGGGAACTCGTAGACTCTGGTGGTCTTCTATTCCCTGACCTGTGAGTTTCTGCAGGATGATAATTCACTGAGCCAGAGGCCTATGTTGTATGAACTTTTATCTTTGTGTGTTATGCTTTGATAAATATATTGGGGAGGGAGAGAGAAAAAAAATAAGTAATCTGATAGGCATCCTAATAGAAAAAGAAGTCACCAAATAAGTGGAAAGACCAGGCTGGCCTCTGATGTCTCTCTAGCAACGTTCAATGTCAACAGACAAGTTCTACAAAGTTCTAGAAAAGAAAAGGTTATTCATGATTTTTATACCCAAACTATCTATTAAACAAGAAAAGGCAGACATTCTCAAGTAGAAAAGAACTCAGAATCCAAAAAAAGCCTCTTAGAAAAAGAACTACTTGACAATGAAATCCAGGAAAAATTAAGCAAAAATAAAAAAGCCATCAACCTATTGTGAAAAATACAGTTTTGAATATACCAGGAGTTTCCTGATGGCCAAGTGGTTAGGATTCTGGGTTTTCACTGATGTGGCCTGTGTTCAATCCCTGATTGGTGAACCAAGATCCCACAAGTCTCATGGTACAGTCAACAAAAAAATAAAAATATAGTTATATGTATTCATATATAAAACATATGTATATCTATAAAATGCTTCAATGTTGCCCATAATTTTAATTTTTACATAGGGAGATCTTTTAGGAATTATTACCTTAAGTTTCTTTGTCTCAAATAGTAAAACTTCTGTGATTTCTTCATTTGATTTCCCTTTCTCAGACTCAAATAAAATTTAACATTAAAAAAATACTATGTTCTTTACTTATCAATATGGTTGCCTTTCCATCTCCTGACCCACGCTTTTGTCTGTATCAGAATCATATCTCGAATGATAGTCATTAAAACTTAGTAATTGTTATTTCAAGTTGGTGAAATTTAGAGTGAATGTTTTGAGGTTTCTGAATGTTTTAGTTCTTTAAGACAATGAACATAAAGAACATAAATTACTGTATAAAAGCAACACAGTATTTTTTTTTTCAAAGTGAATTAGTTGGGGCCAAAAAATGGAACCCCTGACTTTTGTCCACCACATTCACTATCACATCAAGAGAAAAAAAAAAGTGCAAATTTTAATGTACCTAAAGCATAGACCTTGTTCTCTATGATCTGTACTCATTGGGTTAAGTGAGCCACAAGGTTCAGCGGAGATTAGCTGTCTTATGGACAAAACAAACAAAAACAGGATCCCCTGAGAGGAAATAAACTACACATGATGTGACTGTTTTATAAACAGGATGACATACTCTGACGATTCAACTTGTTTTCCTATTATCAAAACCAACACTCTGAACTACAGATCATTTTCTCTAACAACGTGCCTGGAGTTAATGAGGGTAGAGTTTCAAGCAACTAATTAATGCACATCCCTTCCAGCACAAGCTGCCAGTTGGTGATTTCTGCCAAGATGCCCACCAGTGAAGGAGCAGGTTGCCACCCTCACACCTGCAGGGACAGAGGCCACCGCCTTCAGAGTCGACTCACCTGGGTGGGCAGAGTCAAGATGTTCCACCTGGCTGCATCTTTTGTAACAATTACATGGAGTGGATAACCGGAACGGAGACAAATGATACAAACCTTCCCAGAGCACCCAATTCAATTTCCATATTAAACAAAACAAACTCGCCCTCTTCTGAGATAAATGTTTCTGGCAAATTCACGATCACAACGAAGACCAATTAAAATTCAAACAGAATCCAGTAAGAATCTGGAAGCTCATTTTCCTAAGATACAGCAGAAGGCTGTTCAATGGTGGATCACAGCTACAGATTAAGTATTACTGATCAGGCTGGGTCATTGTGGAGCTGAGATTTCAAAGTTTTCCTCTTTCAAAATACACAAAGTTAATGAGAACTAACCATATAGTTCAGGCAGCTCTACTCAGGGCTCTGTGGTGACCAAAATGGGAAGGGAATCCAAAAAAGAGGGGCTATATGTATACGCATAGCTGACTCACTTTGCTGTACAGCAGACACTAACACAAATGTAAAGCAACTATATGCCAATAAAATTAATTTTAAAAAACAACAGCAAAATACAGGGTGCCTAACTCAGGCCACTGTCTTAAGCACCAGTTTCAGGAGACTCTCAAGAAGAACTTTCTGCCTTTTTCATTCCAGATCCATACTGTGCGCGAGGCCCTAAAATTTCCAGTGATGAAACGAGTAAACATTAACAGTAAAGTGATAAAAATAAGAAAGAAGTTAAAACAGTATTCAAGACACCACTAGCCAAACGGCGTCGTGCTAATGACTTCTACTTTTAGATGACAAGTTGTGCTATTTAAACAACCAAATTTCACTGCAGACATCCTTCAGAAACAGGTACCAAGGCAACCACACTGATGCCAGGCTGTGGGGAGCCGTGGGGAACTGGAGGAGGAAAAACACACTTGATATACTGATAAGGATCCAGAACACCACCACAAACTTAAAAAATTATCTGAAGAGGAGCTGAAAACTGGACTTAATTCAACATCCATCTGGCATCTCGGAAAAAGAAAGAACTCAGGACTCCGTGTCTTTACAAAAGTTGGTATTTCATAACTGCAACTAAGGAAGATTCGAATCCTCTGAATGGGATTATTTTAAAGAGATTTTGTGGCTGACATTTTAGTGATATTTCTGGACACGCCATCTTGGGTTGATTACTCAGGTATGGAATATTAAACTAGTTGTGCCCGTAACTTACTCCGGTTACAGCAGCTAAAAGCATGCCATCACTGCTGTCAAAGTACGTCACCAAAGACTCCTATTTCAAAATAGTTTTGTGTCAAAAACTATTAATCATAATATCAATATATAGAATGAGGGAGGAGAGCAATACGAACTTCATGTCTCCCCGAAATGAATAATGAAAATGAAATCATACACACACCTACACCCTTCATCAAATGCAGACCCAAAGCCCGGTAGAATTAGGATCCTGAAGTCAAGAGGGACCACGCAGACCAACCAGCTGGCACGACTCTGGGGGATGAGAGGTGAAAGAAGTGATTCTCATGAATGTTACTGCACTATGAAGCTCATGTGTCCGGTCCTATGCGTGACAGGATGAGTAATGGCTCCCAAATATATTCCATGTCTCAATCCCCGGAACTTGTGAATGTCAGCTTATATCTGTTAAAGAGGACTTTACAGATGTGATTAAGTTAGGGATCCTGAGGTGGGGGAGTGTCTGGGTGGGCCTGATGTCATCACATAGGTCCTTCTGTGAAGGATGGAGGAGCAGCAGCGGGACAGAAGGCAGTGACGAGGGAAGCAGAGATGGATGGATGCCTCTTGGGAGATGGAGGACCACAGACAAGCACTAGAAACTGAAAAAAGGCGAGGAAACTGGATTCTCCCACAAAACCTCCTTCAGAAACCAACTCTGCCTTCCCCTTGATTTTAACTCAGTGGAAATGACTTTAGACATCCGACTTCCAGATAGTATGAGAATAAACTGTTGTGTGAAGGCACCGAGTTTGTGGCAATCTGCTACAGCACTAACAGGAAATGAACACACTACGCGAAGATATTCTGGTGCTGAATGAAATACATGGGCCCTCTGAGCTGGTGACAGCATCACCTTCTTCCACTTAGTAAACTTTTCAAGGCCTCAACGTACTGTTCATAAAATGTGTAAAGTTTTAGTTGTTCAGTCATGTCTGACTGTTTGCAACCCCATGAACTGTAGCCTGCCAGACTCCTCTGTCGATGGAATTCTCTAGGCAAGAATACTGGAGTAGTCCTTTCTTCAGGGGATCTTCCCCACCCAACCCATATCCCCTGCATTGAAGGCAGATTCTTTACCATCTGAGCTACCAGGGAAGCCCTCAAAATGTCTAAGGAAGTTGTTACCTCCTGTTACAAAGTACAACGTAACTAACATGTTTTGACCCTGGCACAGAAAGTCTGCAAATTAAGTATATTGTTACAGAAACTATAAAACATCAAAATCACTGCAGATGCTGACTGCAGCCATGAAATTAAAAGAGGCTTGCTCCTTGGAAGGAAAGTTATGACCAACCTTGATAGTATATTAAAAAGCAGAGACATTACTTTGCCAACCAAGGTCCGTCTAGTCAAGGCAATGGTTTTTCCCGTGGTCATGTATGGATGTGAGAGTTGGACTGTGAAGAAGGCTGATCGCCGAAGAATCGATGCTTTTGAACTGTGGTGTTGGAGAAGACTCTTGAGAGTCCCTTATACTGCAAGGAGATCCAACCAGTCCATTCTAAAGGAGATCAATCCTGGATGTTCATTGGAGGGACTGATGCTAAAGCTGAAACTGCAATACTTTGGCCACCTCATGCGACGAGTTGACTCACTGGAAAAGACTCTGATGCTGGGAAAGGTTGGGGGCGGGAGGAGAAGGGGACGACCAAGAATGAGATGGCTGGATGGCATCACCGACTCTGTGGACATGAGTTTGAGTGTACTCCGGGAGTTGGTGATGGACAGGGAGGCCTGGCGTGCTGTGATTCATGGGGTAGCGGAGAGTCGGACACGACTGAGCGACTGAACTGAACTGAACTGAACTGAGGGATAGTACAAAAACATATTTATACTTCCGTATCAGACCTGTAAAATGGGTATTCTTCTGTGAAACTTGTATTGGGTTGGCCAAAAAGTTCCTTGGGCTTTTTCATAACACCTTATAAATGAACTTTTTGACCAATATTAATCTCTATGACATTCCCTTCTCCTGCTGTCTTCTGTGCGTGGTTTCAAAGAGGAAGAAAAATGAATGGATAACGTCAAGCTCCTGGTAACTCAGACTGGGAGTGGGGGTGGGGGTGGGATGGGGTGGGGTGATGAAAGCCAGAAAACCAGAGGAAAATTAACTGTTATCTGCTCTGGACATCACTGTCACAAAAGAATGAAAAGATAAGGAGGCCATTAAAGTGATTAAAACAGACAGACTATGACTTCTCCCAGGCTGTAAAGTCAGAGGTTAGGCATGGGGTTTCTCCTAACTTTTTAAATGGCATTTATTTCACTGTTCATGTCTAAGACTATCTGCAAAAATGGCTCTAATAATCCCCCTCCCTGTAACCATGCCCTTTGATCCTTTGCAGACTGTCTCTGGGCTTAGTCATGGAGCTTGCTTTGACCAAAGGGACATTAACAAGTGTGAACCAAGAAGAAACTTGTAAACTGCTTGTGCATCCAGGCACTGCAGAGCTTTGACTGCCAGTCTGCCAGTCCCAGGCAGGTGAGAGAGACCAGCCCAGATCACCAGTCATCAACCAAGCCCGGGTGATCCCAGAGACCTAAGAGAGCAGAGTTAAAAGTGTCAGTTAACACAATTCTGACCAAGAGAAAAGTGAACAAATCAGGACTTCCCTGGAGGTCCAGTGGTTAAGGCTCCATACTTCCACTGCAGGGGCTCAAGTTCTATTCCTGGTTGGGGAACTAGATCCTGCATGCCTCGAGGAATGGCCAAAAAAGACTTTTTTTGAGCAAATAAAAAGGCTGTTTTAATCCACCAGGTTTTAGGGTAGTTTATCATTATGTTATTCAGTAAAAACTAACATGTTACAGTTTATAAAGCTAACACAAATGCACTGTAGAAATTTTGAAAAATTAAAGACAAAATAAAGACAGAAAAATAAAAAATACCTAGAATTCCAAAGGCATTAGTCAATAACTTTTGATTAACTCATTTCTGTGTTCAGTTCAGTTCAGTTCAGTTGCTCAGTCGTGTCTGACTCTCCGCGACCCCATGAATCACAGCACGCCAGGCCTCCCTGTCCATCACCAACTCCCGGAGTACACTCAAACTCATGTCCATTGGAAGGACTGATGCTAAAGCTGAAACTGCAATACTTTGGCCACCTCATTTCTGTGTAGCTATGTAAAAATCTTCTGTAATTAGACTTACACTGTAAATTCAACTGCCTACTGGGCTGCAAGCATTTCTCATAATCTACCACAGTTTATTTACAGGTTCTTACTCAATGGATTTTAAAGTGGCTTTAAATACCTTATTTAGGAATAAATATCTTATTTAGGAGAGATAAGCACTCATCAGTTCAGTTCAGTTCAGTTCAGTTCAGTCGCTCAGTCGTGTCCGACTCTCCGCGACCCCATGAATCACAGGACGCCAGGCCTCCCTGTCCATCACCAACTCCCGGAGTTCACTCAAACTCATGTCCATCGAGTCGGTGATGCCATCCAGCCATCTCATTCTCTGTCATCCCCTTCTCCTCCTGCCCCCAACCTTTCAGGTAGCTATTCATATCATTATCTCACCGACACATTTTCAACCTTACTCTTATAAAAACTGATCAAGATGATCAAAGGAAAAGTTACAAAAATCCGATTAACATAGAAAATTCAACATTATTCAAAGTGGTACTGGCTGCTGTTCAAGTAGTCATCCTGGGGTTATCATTTGATTGTGCAAAATACGGTAGTCCACAGAAAAAGAAAGGTGTGATAAACTGAGCCCCAAAGTTCTGTTATGAAGGATTCAAACACAAGATTTTTATTAAAGAAGTCAGTGAAGAGCTAAAACTTAAAAATTATACTAAGCGAGCAAAAGTTCTGGAATATTAATTAAAAGAATGAATGAAAAGAACAGGCTTGTATATATGTATATATACATATAGTTGATTCACTTTGCTGTACAGCAGGAACTAACACTAACACTGGAAAGCAATTACACTCCAATTAAAAAAAAAAGAGAACAGGCTTCATCTTTTGGTCACTGCCCTAGGAACATAGTAAGCTAAGAAATAACACACTCCAAAGATACTGTAAAAAGTTGGACAACTAACTTTTCTGCATTCTTGTACGGCAAATTATAGCTAGCAAAGACTTTTGGATAGCAATTGCTTTTACTTGGGTCAACTGAAATGACCAAACAATGAACCCTGAACACCAACCATTGATCTTGCTAATTGCATCTGCCACTATATTTGCTTCTTTCGTTTCCAGGCAGCCCTCTCTTCCAACACTATTCCAATTGTTAAATGGTCAGACACACAAAGTGACAGATTTAGTGTTTCACCAGCAATTTATACGACTGACTGCAATGCTGCTGTTGTAGTGAATCATGATTTGTCTCACACTGTAGCATATAACCCTTTAAATGCAACGGGTAAAAAGCCAAGACCTCTTTCAAGTTTATGTAGACCCATCTCCCATTATATCCTATGAACTAGATTTGAAGGAGAACCAATCAAATGAGTGATGGATTTCTTTTCTGTCTGTAGCTATCACTTCATGCACAAGCCACTCATGCATCTTGGATTCAGTCACTGTTCTTTATTTGCATGTGATTCAGAAGGAAATCTGGGAGATATACATAAATGACATCTGTACCTGCCAGCTAAAAGAACTTAGATTACAGGGTTAGAAGGAGTATTGGGGTGAGAATCCAACACTGAAGGGTCCATGGACGTATCTCGGAGCATCTTAAAATTCCCTGAATTACAGGTAAAAGTTCTTATGTGAAAAATACATTTTGAATAGAGTAACTGTACAGGTTTCACTGGTTTCAAAAAGGAGTCAGGGAATCTTGAAAAGATTAAATACAAAGGCCTATGGGAACAGGACTTTATGTTGCAAAGTAAAAGAAGTGAAGGCAGAAATAAGCATGTAAACAATGAGACAATATCAAGAGACATCATGTTTTACACCAAGGCTTACAAACAAAGAGATGAGAGAAACTGGTGGTGAAAGGGCTGAATTGTGTCCAATCCCCCAACTTCATGTTGCAGTCCTAACTCCCAGTACCTCAGAATGTGACTATTAGGAGATTGGGTCTTTACAGAGGCTATTTAATTAAAATAAGGAAGGGGCTCTAATGGGTTTCCCCAGTGACTCAGAGGTAAAGAATCTGCCTGCAATGCAGGAGACACACAAGAAACGGGTGTTTGGTCCCGAGGTCAGGAAGACCTCCTGGAGAAGGAAATGATAACGCACTCCAGTATTCTTGCCTGGAGAATCCCATGCAGAGAGGAGCCCGTGGGGTCACAAAGTGTTGGACACAACTGGGCGACTGAGCACACATGGGCTCTAATCCAACATGACCTGTGTACTTCTGCAGTAGGAAAGGAAATTTTAGACACACAGAAAGATACCCAATGTCTATGCATACACAAAGGGACAGCCATAAAGACAAGGGGAGAGCAACCTCTCTGGTGCTCCAGTGGCTGAGTCTTCATGCTCCCAATGCAGGGGGCCCAGGTTCGATCCCCAGTCAGGGAACTAGGTCCCACATGCCACAACTAAGAGTTCACAAGCTGCAAGCAAGACTCAGTGCAGCCAAATAAATACATTAAAAAAAAAAAAAAGATATGGGAAGAAGGCAGCAATCAACAATCCAAGGAGAAAGACCAGGAATAGACCTTTCCCTATGGTCCTCAGAAGAAATCACTTCTACTGATACAAAGATCTGGGACTTTCAGTCTTCCCAACTGTGAGAAAATAAATTTCTGTTGTTCAAGCCATCCACTTTGTTATGGAAGGCAAAGCAAACATACAGTTGGTCTCAGCTACAACAGTGGATTAAGAAGATAACTCAGAAGGCAATGAAGACCAAGAGATTATTCTAGGGGTTAGTGCAGTGAAAGTCACTCAGTTGTGTCCAGCTCTTTGTGACCCCATGGACTTCCATATAGTCCATGGAATTCTCCACGCCAGAATACTGGAACGGGTAGCCTTTTCCTTCTCCAGGGGATATTCCCAACCCAGGTATCAAACTAAGTTCTCCCACATTGCAGACGGATTCTTTACCAACTGAGCCACAAGGGGTTAAAAACTTGGTAAATACCAGAAACGAAGGAGAAATTGGGCTAAGTGAGTATCTGTAGTCATGTGGAAGATTATACGCGTGGTATTCTCTGACACATTTATAGACACTGCAGGGTACAGTCTTTCCCAAGTAAAAAAGTGGAAAAAAAAAAAAAAAAGCTGGCAAAGGTCACACACAAAAAACTCAGAAAACCTAATATTTATTAGGGAAAGACTGAATACTTTCTCCCTAGGATCAGGAATAAGACCAGGATGTTTTGCTCTTACCACTTTTATACCAGAGACTGTAGCCAAAGTAATTACACAAGAAAATTAAATGCACTTAAATTGGAAAGCAGGAAGTAAAACTGTCTCAAGTTGTAAATGACATGATCGTGTATGGAAAAAATTCTAAGGAATTGCCTAAAAAGAACAATGAGAATAAATGAGTTCAGCAACACTACAGGATACAAGATCAAAACAAAAATCTACTGTATTTTTATATACTAGCAATAAACAAATCAAAAATAAGTTCACTAAACAATTTCATTTATAATAGTATCAAAAAGGACAAAATGCTTAGGAATACATATAATAAAGGAATTGTGGGTATTAGCTGTAATTTCCATTTTGTCACTTTCAAGTCTTTGTGTACTTGTTTTTCCAAAGATTCCCTTGAAGAGGGCAAGGATTATGCCTATTTCATTTACTGCTGTTCTCCAAGCCCAACAGATTACTGCCTATGGGACCAGAAGGTAGGTAGAGGCTGTCTTAAGTAGAAGAGCCATTCTTCTAAAAACAGCAAACATAAAAGATAACAGGGAGAGTACTGTGGTCTGTAAATACACTAAGAAAGAGCATGGGTTTGTTTACCAATATGAACATGCAGGCTATTGCCCAAAACTTTACAGAAGCATCAGCAGCACTGTCAGATACCTTGCTTAGCAGGTAGTCAACTTACAAAAGTATGAGCTGAAAACATGAACAATTCTAAAGAGGTCTAAATAAATATAGATAAGAAAGGCCAACCTTCGCACTGGTCACAATGGCCATTATCAAAAAACCTACAAACAGTAAGTGCTCGAGAAGGTGTAGAGAAAAGGGAACTTTACACTGTTGGTGGGAACGTAAATTGGTGCAGCCACCACAGAGAAAAGAATGGAAGTTCCTAAAAAACTAAAAAGAGAATTACCATATGATCCTGTAATCCCATTCCTGGGCATATATCCAAAGAAAGCCATAGTTTGAAATAATACATGCACCCCGATATTCATTGCAGCACTATTTACAATAGTCAGGACATGGAAGCAATGTAGCATCCATTGACAGAGGAATGAATAAAGAAGATGCACATATATACACTGGACTATTAGCCATAAAAAATATATATATAATGCCATTTGCAGCAAATTGGATGGTCCTAAATGGCAAGCCACTCCAGTACTCTTGCCTAGAAAATCCCATGGATGGAGGAGTCTGGTAGGCTGCAGTCCGTGGAGTCGCTAAGGGTCGGACACGACTGAGCGACTTCACTTTCACTTTTCACTTTCACACATTGGAGAAGGAAATGGCAACCCACTCCAGTGTTCTTGCCTGGAGAATCCCAGGGACGGGGGAGCCTGGTGGGCTTCCATCCATGGGGTCACACAGAGTCGGACACGACTGAAGTGACTTAGCAGCAGCAGCAGCAGAAATAGTCATACTATGTAAGGTAAAGTCAGACAAAGACAAATATCATATGGTATCACCTATTTGTGGAACCTAAAAAAATGGTAAAAATGAACTTACTGACAAAGCAGAAACAGAGCCACAGATGTAGAAAACAAACTTATGGTTACAGGGGTGAAGGAAGCAGTATGGGGGATAAATTGGGAGACTGGGATTAATTTATACACACTACCATGTATAAAATTAGTAAGGACCTACTATATAGCACAGGGATCTCTACTCAATACTCAGTAATGACTTACATGGGAAAAGACTCTTTAAAAAAACGGATATATGTATAGGTATAGCTGATTCACTTTGTTGTACAGCAGAAACTAACACAAAATTTTAAATCAATCATACTCCAATAAAAATTTTTAAAGAAAAGAAAGGCTAACTCATGATGAGTCGGGATAAGGTAGTTTTAGGTTTATCACTACACTGCTGGTGCCGACAACATGCGAGACATCCTCCTCCACTTCACTGCATCCCTAACTCCCCACCACTATGCTGAGAAACTCACATTCCTACATATAATACCATTCAGGTCTAGTTCAGCAGAACATGACTTATTTTTTTTTTATGTGGGCTAATATATAGGAGATGCTTGTAGGGAGATGCTACATAAACGTGAGATATTATATATGTATTTGGGTGATAGGAACTGTATTTACAGATAAGCTTCTGGAATTAAAAAAAAAAATTAAATCTGGAAGCTCAGCACTGCCAGCATTTCTCCCAGGGCAGGAATACATTTAGTATCCTATTAAATCAAAGGCTGGTCCACTGGAAACACTGGCTTGCTTCACCAGCTGGTGTTAACACAGATTGATGCCCATGTTCAATCATACCCAACCTGACACTGGGCTTCCTGAAATTTATAATATGGATTGGAAACGTTTTATGTGTTGCAACTTCCCACCCCCTTTAAAGCAGTAACTCACCAGGCAGAAATATAATTCACTTAGCATTTTTAAAATCCACACTTAAAGCATTTTCTGGGCTAAAGATGCACTGGAACAGAACATATAAAACAGAACTTGTTAAAAAATATCATGTAGGAAGACCTCGTGGGAGTCATTTTTGATGATCAACTAAGACCATGGGAATCAAAGAATAGGCTATCTTACTTTCTGTGAAGTATGACAAAAGGAATATTAACACAGAAATAAAATGTAAGCGCGTGTAACGTAATTCAAGGCAAAACTTCAAAGTCGCATTTTCTTTATTTTCCAAAGAATAAAATTCTTGGAAATTTATTTGGAACCATAGGTTTGGAACCAATGCTGTCATCTAATGATAAATGATACCTTTCTCCAGACTCAGTATTGATACATTTATGGATACACTATTGGGAAGAATATTTATTGTTGAAGTCAAGAGATCGAAACTGAAAATCTGATGCTGTCAATAACAAGCTATGTCCACAATACAAGCTTTAGGCAAATCACAACTTCCCTATACATGTTAGTTTTGCCAACTTTAAAGCAACCAAAACGCTCTTCTTGTCTACAATACAGAAGTGAGATAAAAGTCCATGAAACTATTTTGTAAATACGGCATTGTTTAAAAATAAAAAAGTATTTCTGTAAACCTATCTGGCATAAAAGTAACTTCAAAAATGTTCACAGTCGACTGACAAAGTCAATTTTGTACAAGTGACAGTTACTAGTTCTGCAGTAAAGTACTTGCCACTCACTGCTTTATTAAGCAAACAGATCATGACCTGTGGCAACCACTTCACAGGCTAACAGTTTGTCTTCTGATGTATGTATTATTATTATTATCTAATCTATAGTGACTTTTTTCCATAAAAATGCTGTTTCTTTTTCCTATGATTTTTTTGATGTGGACAATTTTAAAGTCTTTAAATGGATTTGTTAGAATATTGCTTCTGTTAAATGTTTTGGTTTTTTGGCCACAAGGCAAGTGGGATCTTAGTTACCTGACCAGGGATCTCTGCCCTCTGCATTGGAAGGTGAAGTCTTAACCACTGGACTGCCAGGGAAGTCCCAAAATGCTATTTCTTTATATAGGCTATATTTCTCTTTGTCCTAGAATGGGCACAAAACAAAAGCAGCCAATGGTTCTACCCCTGGTGGACGCGGAAGAGTTATTCCAGATCATGGCAGTTCTAAGTCTGGCTCCTATCCGATCAGGCCACGTGACCCGCAGCAAGTTACTACAGCTTCATGTCTCCATCTGCAAAAAGGGGAGAAAGCCTCCAATCTCTCAAGCTTTTGCGAGATTTATGTGACAAACTATATACAAAATGCCTAACGGAAAAGTTTACATGCTCAGTAAATTTTAGCCTTCTTCTTTTTATATCCTTTTCTGCTTCTGTGGATCAACACAGAAATGCCACAATATTAAAAACAAAATAATTAACTATGTAACCCTCGGGGTGCTAAACATACAAAGAGATGCTTCTGCATCTCTGAGCTTCCTCCCCCTCCCTGGCTCCTCTCAGCAGACCTGCAGCATCCCCTTGGTCCCTGCTGAACACAACCTGCGCCAGGTTCCTTGTTACCACCCAGGGCTTTAGGGCAACTTCCCCGAAGGTTCCCAAAGGAGAGTCTCAGAGCCACAATCAGTCACCTCTTCTAAAGGACAGAGAGACAAAAGTCTAGAGCTTTACTGACCAGGAAGATGAGGTGAGTTACACCAAAGGCAGATGCTTATGGAGCCAGCCAGGCAAATGCACCCCGCAGGCATTCACTGACTCCTGTGCATGATCAGCATTTGTCACACGGAAAGACTGGGTCCAGGGACTTCCCTGGTGGTCCAGTGGCTAAGACTTGACCCTGGATCCATCCCTGGTCAGGGATCTGAATCTCACAGACCTGCGTGCCGCAACTAAGACCCAGTGCACACAAATAAATAAAAACAACTTTTTTGGGGTGTTTAAAAAAAAAAAAGTTAAGGGGCACAATAAAAGATAGGAATATTAAAAAAAAAAAAAGAGTCTGAGTCCAGAAGTAACTCCAGTATCTACAGGGGCCAGTGAAATCAATGAAGGAAGAAAAGCAGAAGAAACAATAGCCTAAGTGAAGGGACTAGCACTTCCAAAAAAAGTCTCAAATTTTGGACATTTTTCCACCCAGCTGAGTCTGAAATGAGACTCTTTATCATGTAATTTAAAAATGTGCACACTCTCCAGACCACACCACCTGCAGCATTCTGAACTAAATTTTATAAATCCTAAGTGATATTGTATTATATTTTGTAACTTGTGAATTTGAAAAGGAAAAAATATGTATACAAATCATTGTATAACCCTGTTTTGTAATTTCCTCATTTCTATTTAGTGAGGGATCTTCAGAGGCTCAGGTGAGGGTCCTAGTGAACTAGAAAGTGTACCCCAGTTGGAAAAAAGCCAGGTGCTATGAGTTATGACCAGTGAGTAATATGCAGGTAAGGGATTTGTTCCAGGTCATCTGTCTTGGGAGACTGGGCGGTGGGTGATCCAGGCCAGTGGATACCTCTAACGCACTCTCAACTATGCTGTCCCATGTCTTGATTTTGTTCATAAGTCTTAAAATGGACACATCAAACAAAACCAAGAATAGAAGTAGAAAAGAGGGTCAATTCAAAGGACTGCTTCTCAGCCTAATCAGACAGACCATAACCCATTCCCACCATTCACAATTAACAGGATTTAGGCAGAAAAAAGCAGCTCTGATAACAATAAAAGTTGCTTTGGGTCAGGGCATATAATTCTCCAGAACAGAGAATCTAGACTAAAAGAAAAAATCTTTAATGTAGTATGCCTTTGGTCTGTAGTATGTCTGCTTATTCTGGAGATGGCTAATAACTGGCATTACATCTTTTCTCAAGAAAAGAGTTAAAAGATTTCACACGATAGTTAAGCTATTAATAGCCTGCCTAGCTTGAAAACAGTCCAACTTTATGCTCTAGGATCTTTAATCCTTTTAATTTATAACAAAATAATAGAAGACTTAGAAAACATATTTCAAACATGAATTACTAACATGAAGACAAGTGACAAAAGGATTATACTGTATGCACATATCAGTAATATTAAAAAGTGAAGACAATTAGAACAGTGGTTATCAAGAGTTGTGGGAGAAGAAAAAAATCATCAATGAAATGCAGAGTGTCACAAAAGGCAACCTAAGACAATAAGAAATTAAACAAGTGAAAAAACAAGGTATCTCTTGCAGGGAGGTAGTTTAAGATCTTACCATGGGATGAAGAAATGAGTTAGATCAAGTGCTATTGAGAATTCAGTACTTCCGGACAAGTTCACAGTCTTACATAGGACGTGACAAAGTCAGGAAGTGAGTGAGTGAATGAGTGAGTGAGTGAAGCAACCAAGCAATGAACCAACCACAAAGAAGAACCAGGTGACCTGCCCCCAGTCTCAGTTACACAATGCACAGAAAGGGCTGAGCTTGAGAATCACTTATGAAATCAAACACGTATCAGGAAAACAGTGACGGGCTTGAAAAGATGGCAATGACACCCTTCCTGCCAGACCGTCTGTCCACTGTGCGCGTTTGCCACATGGGGCCCTCACCTTATCCTCCCCACTGCTCTTCCCCTGAAAGTCCCTCTGGACAGCCCCTTGCACTTCCTCACCTTCCTCACCGGAGGCTAAGTCTCCCTTTCTTTCATCCAGCCAATCACAATGTGTTAGACTCCTGCTCACCGGGCACTCAGTCTCTAAACAGTGAACGTTTAATAGTATAAAAATCTACTGTGTGTATATGATTATTTTAATCTTCACAACAGTACTACTACCCTCATTCTGCAGGAGACATAGAAAATAACCTGCCTATTATCAGAGAACAAGGAATTGGGAAACTAAGATAGGAACAGAAGTATAGTGCAAAGAGATAAGCCTCTATAACCTAATATATACATTAAAACGTATTTTAACCTTCAGGATAAGATCACTGGCAACAATAACATGAAGTGGCAAGACATTTTTAATCAGGGACTTAACTGACCAACAAGAGAATACCATATCTCCTCTTCTGTGTTAGGAGAGAAAATTTTTTCTTTAGCATCTCAACACTATTAAGAAAAGGATTAAGAGGTGTAACTGGAAGGATTTGAGATATATATACTCCACTCTATTAAAAAAAAAAATTTGGCTGTGCTGGGTCTTGGTTACAATACATAAGATTTTTCATCTTGAGTTGCAGCATGCGAACTTCTTGTTGCAGCGTGTGAAATCCAGTTCCCTGACCAGGGATTGAACCCAGGCCTCCTGCACTGGAATCGCAGTATTAGTCACTGGACCACCAGGGAAGTCTTCCACTCTCTTCTTAAACCTGTTTATCCTGGAGAATACAATTGGAGGAAAGCTCACAATTCATGACACCACTTAACTCTCTGAAGGGGGTTAATGTTTGTTTCCACTCTTCACAAATATGCTAGAAATAGTACAAAAGCATCTCATATTTCTGCAATAAAAACTGTGATTGGTGGCGTGCAGAGCAGTATACAAAGCCAGCGAGGCCTAGTTATACGTAGCAATGCAAGCATCCTCCCCATAGGCTGTGTAAATGGGTGTAGATAACGTTCTGACATCTAAAAACACTGCTTTGTTGCATGCCTGGCTGACCAATGCAACTTCCTTCTCCAGAAGTAATTACTGGGGTGACAAATGCAGAAGGGTTCCCATGACCATCCAGAAGCCAAGAAAACAGAAACGATTCCACCAAGTGCAAATACCTGAACCCTGGGAAACTTAGGAAGGAGGCCATGTAAAACCACACAGTTCATATCTTTAGCTCTTATGGCTCTTAAATCTCACGTGTGAGGCAGAAAATGCAAAATCAGAACAGAATCTACTGGTCACAGGGCCACCAGCTCTGAAACCACTGTTAGGCTGTTGACTCAGGGGCTTCTTCTGTTCTGAGGATTGGTCTGGATGTCCGTTTCCCCCTCATCCCCCACTAACACAGGTCTTATCTCCACTGCATTAATTAATTCTTCTGCTAATTAAAAAGGGGGTGAAACCTTAGTTAGTCGCGTTGCTGCTTTTTTTTAAGGAGAGATAGGCTGGTAGCTGAATTGTTCAGTCGCTGAGTTGTGTCTGACTCTTTGCCACCCCATGGACTACAGCACACCAGCCTCCTCTATCCTCCACATCTCTTGGAGTTGGCTCAAATTCATGTCCATTCAATCAGTGATGCTATCTAACCATCTCATCCTCTGCTGCCCCCTTCTCCTTTTGCCTTCAATTTCTCCTAGCATCAGGGTCTTTTCCAATGAGTCGGCTCTTTGCAACAGGTGGCCTAAGTATTAGAGCTTCAGCATTCATCCTTCCAATGAATATTCAGGGTTGATTTCCTTTAGGACTGATTGGTTTGATCTCTTTGCAGTACAAGGGACTCTCAACAGCCTGCTCCAGCTAGATAGCTCGATATACTGTTCCAAAAGATACTCTTGGATTCTGGCAGGCTCAAGAGAACATGTCAACCATGTCTATTTCATCCCTTCGCTGGCAGAGTTAGCTTCACATGTCAGGAAAAACAGTTTCCCTACAAAGACAAAGCATTCTCACTGCAGTAACACTGGGGGCTAATCATGAGGCCACAGACAGGAGGCCACAGTCCCTGACTTGGGCGCAGAGAGCTGCCCAAGAGCCAGCCCAACCCTTAAAGGTCCCTGATCCTTCTGGCTTCAGGGTTTAGGAACTACGGTGTTTCATGGCTCTATACCTCTGTGGTCACATCCGAGGGAACTCATCCAATCTATGGCCTTAAACGTTTATGTTGATGATGCTCACAACTGTATGTGCACTCCAGACCTGTCTTCTAAACTCCAGATTCTAGTATCAGCTGCCTTCTCGACTTGACATCTGAAAAGCATTTCAAACTTAAAATACTCCAAAGTCAGCTCGTAACCAGCTCCTCTCCTTCTCCCTGACCTGCCCTTCCCACTACCTTCCCCATCCTTTTCATTCCCTAACACCTCAGTCACTCTTCGCTCTCTACCCCTCATCTAATCACCACCAATTCCTGTTAATTCTACCTCTGAAACCGACCCAGACTCTAACCATTATGACCACCTGGAAAAGCACAGAATGCCTGCATTCCTGCTGGAGGCTGCAGGGGAAATCCTCGGCCTTGCTTTCGCGTCCTCTGGAAGCACCCACATTCCTCGACTCGTGGTCCCTTCCATGCCCAACCCCAGCCTCTTGATTCCGTCATCACTTCTTCTACTGCTGTCCCTGTCTCCCCTGCCTCCCTCTTTGTAGGAACCTCACAGTTACACTGGGCTCAGTGTGCTAATCCAGGATAATCTCCCATCTCAAGCTGTGACACTGCATCAGTGAAGTCCCTTCATCATGCAAAGTAGTCTATTCCTAGATTTCAGTGATTAGGAGGGGGCAACATTGCTGGGGGGAGGGCATTATTCAGCATCTCATTCAGAGTAAAATCCGTGCAATGTCCTCAGGGCATAAATTCCCAGATGATTCAGTCCCTACTTTCTACCTAAGTCCATCTCTTCCAGCCCTCCCCTCCCCTCATGTGGCTCCAGCCACACTAGTCTTCCGGCTGTTCCAGCATACACAAGCCCATCTCAGGCCTTCTGGACCTGCCTTTCCCTCTGCCAGGAAAGTTCCCTCCCTCCCTTAGGTCTCTGGCTAAATGACACCAGCCTCTGATGAGGCTTTCTTTTTTCAGTTCAGTTGCTCAGTCGTGTCCGATTCTTTGCAACCCCATGGACCACAGCACACCAGGCCTCCCTGTCCATCACCAACTCCTGGAGTTTACTCAAACTCATGTCCATTGAGTCAGTGATGCTATCCAACCATCTCATCTTCTGTCATCCCCTTCTCCTCCTGCCTTTAATCTTTCCCAGCATCAGGGTCTTTTCAAATGAGTCAGCTCTTTGCATCAGGTGGCCAAAGTACTGGAGTTTCAGCTTCAGCATCCGTCCTTCCAATGAATATTCAGGACTGATTTCCTTTAGGATGGACTGGTTGGATCTCTTTGCAGTTCAAGGGACTCTCAAGAGTCTTCTCCAACACCATAGTTCAAAAGCATCAATCCTTCTGCGCTCAGCTTTCTTTATAGTCCAACTCTCACATCCATACATGACTAGTGGAAAAACCACAGCCGTGACTAGATGGACCTTTGTTGGCAAAGTAATGTCTTTGCTTTTTAATATGCTGTCTAGGTTGGTCATAACTTTTCTTCCAAGGAGCAAGCGTCTTTTAATTTCATGGCTGCAGTCACTATCTGCAGTGATTCTGGAGCCCCAGAAAATAAAGTCTGTCACTGTTTCCACATTTATTTGTCATGAAGTGATGGGACCAGATGCCAGGATCTTAGTTTCTTTGTTAACACCGTAGAACAGAGTAACACCACCCCTTCATTTAAACACTCTTTTCCATTTTCATTTTTTCCCCAGGGCAGTTAGCATGATCTATTATGCTTTCTATCCATCCACCCATTCAGCTATCCTCTCTCCCCAACTAAAATGTCATAAAGGGTGTTTCTGTCTCTTTTTCTTGTATCTTCCAGAAATAAAACACGGAGCAAAGACTCAATAAGCAGTTGTTGAATATGTGAATTCTACATTACTAGAAAAGTCAGTTCCTTAAAAACAAAACCTGGTCTAAAGTAGGAACTCGATGTTTGACGGATGAGGAAACGGAAGTGTAAATGACAGACCCAGGGAGCAGAGGTGAACTGGGAGACTGGAACTAATAGATCTACACTACTGATTGCTGTTGTTTTCTATTCACTGTGTTGTGTCCAACTCTTCTGCGACCCCATGGACTGTAGCCCAACAGACTCCTCCGTCCGTGAGGATTCTCCAGGCAAAAATATTGGTGTGGGTTGCCATTTCCTTCTCCAGGGGATCTTCCTGACCCAGGAGTCAAACCCATGTCTCCTGCATTGGCAAGTGGATTCTTTACCACCGAGGCATCAGGAAAGCCCACACTATTGATCCTACGTATGAGACAGATAACTGATGAGAGCCTACCATATAGCACAGGGAACTCTACTCAGTGCTCTGTGGTGACCTAAATGGGAAGGAAATCCAAAAGAGAGGGGAGATATATATCTATATATAGCTGACTGACTTTGCTGTACAGTAGAAATTAACACAACATTGTAAAGCAATTATACTCCATTAAAAAATCTTTTTAAAGACAGGCCTGCCTTACATCTAATTTTACACAAATAAACTGATTAACATAAAAGCAAGTGCTTTACTATTTGGGAACCAGACATAACAGTTAAAGTAACTTATTCAGGTGTGCACAAAAGGAAAGTAATACATTTACGTATTAAAACTTCAGTCCAGTCCTTGACTTTATGTGGCCGTGTCCCTGCATGTTCTTAGGTCTGACAAGTCAGAATTCATCCGCATTCCCTTGCTTCCTTCAAATGCTCTTACCGATGAGGCTTCAAGTTAATAAACTCCAAATTTATTTTTAAAAGAAAGTCCACGGAAATCTTGAAAGCCTTTACATTGTTTATTCAGATGTGTAGAAAGTAAATACACAGGGGAAGAGAGATCATTATCTGCCCTTTAAAATACACGCTGAAGCAGTCCTGCAGCTAGAGGATGCTGGAGGGATGGACCGAGAGAAGCTTCGAGTCCACAGTCCCCAGCGCTGCTCAGCCACCAGCCAGGACAGCTGCAGACAACCGCCTTGGGTACCAGGTACACAGACGGAAGATATCTCTACTGTGGCTGGGTGGCTACCCCATGAGGGGTGGAGGGATTGGCTGGGGGAGAACCAGAACAACTATGCAAACGGCTTGGCATGGAACAGCAGAACGGCAACTCCTTCATTTTGCCAAGTGTGACTCCAGTCCTGCTGCTCACACACCCGCACGGCCGGCCAGGCCACTCGCTGCAGCGAATCTCCCCCACTTCTGCTGCCATTTGGGGAAGTAAGCAGGTGCTGTGTTTTGTTCTCACCTGGAATCGGCTTTCTAGGAATCCTCTCAGTGGCACATGGATGGGCAGGAGTGCACCCCAGTGCTTAGGAACACGGACCTGCACAACGAGCTGCCAGGGTTTAAACCTTGCCTCAGTGACTCTCTGTGTCCCTACGGATATGGCACCAACCCTTTCTAAGACTCCGTTTCCTCATCACTAAAAAGTCCGCTTACTATTTTTAGATAATGCAGGAAAAGCATCTAATGTAGTGCCTTGGCACGTAAGACCTAAATACATATTATAGTAACTATTATTATAATACTAGCTATTATCGTATTCTTGACTTTAAAAAAATCACTGGGATTTCTCAGTGGTGTAGCGGTTAGGACTCCAGTCTCCCAATGCAGGGAGCACAGGTTTGATCCCTGGTCAAAGAACCAAATTTTCACAGGCTGCATGGCATAGCCAAAAAAATAATAATAATCATGTTCAAAACTAATCAAAACTAATCACCTGTCTTCCTCTTGATTTTAGACAGAGGTTTACCATTTATTTCCAGCTTAGTGTCTGCCTGCAGTTTGGGAAAACTGCCACTAGGCAGATGCTGAGACCAAGTTTTTCCAGGTATGGCTAGCAAATATAAACTCATTTAAAGACTTTCTCCTTAACCCTAGCCCTGAATAAAAAATACATATTATTTGGTATTGGAGAGCATAACAGAAATGTTAGGCAAATGTGACTATGTGCAGTATTTAAATAGGAAGATCATGTGACATTTTAAAATACACAGGTAGGCAGGTATGTTTGGGTTTAACTAGGTATTTTTCTACTAAATTTTTAGCTGATAGAAATCACTGATTAATCCAATACCCTATATTGCCTCAGTGCTTGAAAAATGAAATAAAACAAACCTTTTTTTTTTTTAATTTCTCCTTACACTAATCAAGGACAGACTTTAGAATCACTAAGTGAATTTTATCAAATTATACAAGAGTTAGTCTCACAGGTGGAGATTTGGATCAGTACTTTGCGGAGGGGGCAGGTATTTGTATTCTGCAAAAGCTCCCCGTGAATCCTTAATGCCAATATCTATGGTTGGCAAATACCTGTCCAAAATCTTCCTTATGGCAAGAAGATTTTTTTGCTTTAAAAACACTGTTAACATCTCTTGATCTTGTAGTCTGCTCCTTAAACAGGACTTGGCAACTCAAAATCCAGCAAAGAGGCAGTGCCAAGTTACTCCACAGCCCTTAAAATCACTACAAATTGGACGTCCCTGGTGGTCCAGTGGTTAAGAATCTGCCTGCCTTGCAGGGGACACAGGCTCGATCCCTGGTCTGGGAAGATCACATGTGCTGTGGAGCAACTAAGCCTGTGTGCCACAACTACTGAGCTCAAGCTCTAGAGCCCGTGCTCCGCAATAAGACAAGTCAACTCTATGAGACCCAAGTCCTACAACCAGAGTAGCCCCCGCTCGCCACAACTAGAGCCAGCAGCAACACGTGCAGCAATGAAGACCCAGCACAGCCAAAAATGAAGTAAATGAAATCAGTACAAATTCCTCAAGACCTTGTACAGCAACAAAGGAGCTGCAGAAGCTGGGGAAGCTGGGGTGAAACTGTGTATTTGTTTAGTGGAACCAAGTGAATGCTTTTCCTTTAGACTAATGCTGCCCGACAGAGCTTTGCCCATGGTAACGTTCTGTATCTGCATCTTCCCATAAGCGAGTCACATGAACATCTAAGTGCGGCTCACGGCTCCTCCGGGACAGCACAGCTCTGGACAGAAGCTGGACTCAGCCCACCTGTAGCCTTCCCAACACCTTGCTATCTGAGGTCTTCGTATCGTCACCTCATTCAGTACTTACCTCTCGAGAAGTTACCTTGTTCCCACCACGTGGGAGGTGCTGGGGACAGAGCAGGGAACACATATATACCCTCTTTCTCATGGAGCTCACTTTCTCATTAATAACAACTGGCCTCATAACTACCACTCATTGGAGATACTTTCTCAAAGAAATGCCGGGTCAAATGTGTTTTTTAAAGTTGTGTTATTCTGCAGACATACAGAACATAATTGTGGTTGCCAAGAGAGGCAGGTAGGAGAGGCATGGAGTGGGAGTTTGGGGTTAGCAGATGCAAACTATTATATATAGGATGGATGAACAACAAGGTCCTACTGTATAGCACAGAGGACTATAGTCAATACCCTGTGATAAACCATAATGGAAAAGAATATGAAAAAGAATATATATATATATACATATATATATATATATGCATAACTGAATCACTTTGCTATTCAGGAGAAATTAACACAACATTGCAAATCAATTATATTTCAATAAAATGCAATAAATAAACAAGCAAATAAAATCGTGCTATTTTGGAGCAAAAAAGCAAACAGTCATAGTTTGAGAAACAATACAGTTCAACGTATTGAAGAAATGAGAGGACATCCAGAGTCTCCACAAGCAAGACAGGAGAACTCATGAAACTTTTCTAGAAGAGCAACAAAACCTCAATAATAGAGGAACCTGTGTGGACGTTATTTCCGAGGAAAGTTGTAAGGTCACCTAGGGCCATCTGAATGACCAGAAACCCTATTAAGACGCAGGGGCCACGGCAGGAGGACCGAGGAATTCCCAATGAGAACACATGGAACCATTCCCACTGAAGATGGCATCAGGAGAGAACCAAATTCCTGTTTGGAAATGGTAGTTTTAAGCAACTATCATAAATACTCTATTTGATGATAAAATGTTGTCAAGGGATTAAGACAGAAAACTAAATGATCAAAAAAATGAGTGATTGATTCCTTTCAAAAAAGCCATCATCACTACCAGTAAAGGAGGGGCCCTGGGTAAGACCATTATTCCTCATGCCAGGCTCTTCCCACGGCTCCAAGCAGGCAGCCAGGCTTGGTCATCTGCCATCAGCAGTGTTGAGATGCCCGGAGTTGCAGGTGCTCAGTGGAGCCTCAGGGCAGGTCAAACCCAGAGCAGCTCAACTCTGGTCAATGACAAATGCTACTAGAAAGGATGAGAACTGGGTGCCCCGGCGGAGGGTTCTCGCCGAGAAGAGGAAAGAGGGGTTTTCAGAGTTGCTGCACTGGGATCATTATTAATAATTAAAGCCAGAACTCAGCTCATTCATCAGCCACCTTACCTAGTTCTGGGGGCAGTACGGTCAGGCGGTTCCCTTGAATGTGGAGCTCCTTAAGCTGAGTAAGCTCCCCGATTTCCTTAGGCAGCGAGATCAGGTCATTATCCCTAAGGCTGAGCTAAACAGAAGAGAAACAAGGGGGTGTCAAAACAATTTTCACATAAAGAGGCTCTCGGCAGAGGCCCTCGTCCTCGCCCTTGCCCTCTCTTCCTCGAAGGCTCAATCCTTCCAATTTATTTACAAGAATCTGCAGACAAGCAGCGAATGGTCTCGGGGAGCAGTGGCTTTTATTCCTGCAAAACAAACCGTACTCTGGCTCAAATTGCCTTGATTCCACTCCTACAGGGCTGTAGGAGTGAATTGATTTTCTAAGAATTTAGATAAATTACTTACTATCTGCAACTTTGTGAGTTTCCCGATATCTGGCGGCAGGATTTCAAAATCGTTGTCACTTAGATAGAGTGCACGCAGGGTGGCTGCAAATTAAACAGCAATATATAAACAGGGTGGCATGGAACCCAACCATTTGAGGTCTGATCAATACGTGGGAGTCAGCTTTGATTAATAACCCTGGCATGGTGAAAAGCCCGTGACACACCTAGGGCTCGCGATAATAACCAGCAGGTCAAGCTTAGATTTACTGGCTTATTGTGTAGCTGGTGTGTTCAGGAAAATATCTATATCCAAGAGGACTGATATAATTAACAACTCGTGGGCACTGGCAGCTTCTGGCACAGAGTTTCAATACACTTTCAGAAAAGATAGCTATTTTTCTTCAATTACTTCTGATTCACCTGTATGGCTCAATTTGCATCCAGAGTGAAACCAAGAAAACCACTGTGTCATTTATTTCAACGCTCAGGGCAAAAGGGCTCGGTTAAGTAAAGAGAACTAGGTCAAAAAATAAAGAACCAAAAGGCTTTCTCGTGATGGAAGTCAGAATCATATTTCATTGCTTCCATCATCAGACTAAGTATTATTACTTGTTTCTATAGCCTTAACCACAAAAATAAATGAAGATGAAGGAATTAAAATAATGCAGTGGAATTTAAAAACAGAGAAAACCCTAACTTAGGCAGAAATTTGTTCACAATATTATACAAAGATATCATCCCTAAACCACTGAATGGTTAAGGTATCATTTTATCCTTAACCAAAAGGAGGGAGTATAATTAGATGTAATTTTATTTGTTTACATGTATTCAACTACAGTCTAATGTCTTAAAATTCAAGAGTTGTATGTTAATAGACGTAAGAAAAGCAATTTCTCCCATGGCCCAAGAAAACATGTTAAAGTTGGTTTCACAGGCCTGACAAAGTCTGGGATAAAGAATACACGCTGTGCTTAGTCTCTCAGTCGTGTTCGACTCTTTGCGACCCCACAGACTATTGCCCACCAGGCTCCTTTGTCCATGGGGATTCTCCACACAAGAAAACTGGAGTGGGTTGCCATGTCCTGCTCCAGGGGATCTTCCCAACCCAGGGATCGAACCCAGGTCTCCCATATTGCAGGTGATTCTTTACTGTCTGAGCCACCAGGGAAGCCCAAGAATACTGGAGTGGGTAGCCTAACCCTTCTCTGGGGGATCTTCCAGACCCAGGAGTCGAACTGGGGTCTCCTGCATTGCAGGCAGATTCTTCAGCAGCTGAGCTACCAGGGAATCTCTGATAAAGTATGGAAGGTTAAAAAAAAAAAAAAATGAAATTTTATAGAGACTAACTCAGAAAAATCAGAATCTCTGGATACCAGCTATGTCACTATTTTGAAAAACAGAACATTCACCTAAAGACAACAACTCTCTCCTAAATATTTTATGAGTTCTCAGGAAAATCACTTTTTCCTATTTTCCACAAGCATCTGCAGCAAGAAATGTGTTTGCATATAAGAGGATGAAGTGTATTCCTCTATGACTGGTGATTTCTTAGTGTCTGATGACATGCTATAGACGAAACAGATTATATCAATAAGAATACTTTTTAAAAGTCTTATAACAAGAATCCTGGCTAGATATGTTTAAAATTCTGTTAGCAGTTTATTAATATGTATTTTTATAAGTAACTCATTGGAATATCTTTGGGCAATAAGCCTACAAAGCATTAATAGCAACACATGAGAAAGTCACATACTATACATATATATAATATAAAATTTTTTTTTGCATGTTCTTTAAAAAGACAGTCAAGCTCTCTAGCTAAATGTGAGATGATCTCATTTAGGCAAAAATTTCTATCATAAAGTTAATATGACATTACCAAGTCCACTTGAGTGCAATGGCGTTAGATCACAATTTATCAAATATACATACTGCTGAGCTATGAGGGAACATTCAAAGGAATCTGAAGTAAAAAAAAAATATATATATGTCCAATAATTTCTCTTGGAGTTTGGGACCTGGCAAATAAATTTCCCTTTTAGAATGCAGAGGACCATTTTAAGGAGATTTATAGGAGTAAAAGTTTCTTACTCAGGTAGAAGAAGTTTCCAGGAAGAGAATTTTCATTCAAGTTGTTGTAAGTCAAATCAAGGACCTCCAGAGCCGGAAGTGATCCAAATCCTCGAGGCAGAGTGTTTAGTCTATTCATGCTGTTGTTGGGGGTAAAAATATAAGATGTCACACACAAAACATGTACGTATATGGACTACTCAGATCACCTCTGTGTGCCAAGTCTCAGAGTCACCTGTGAGGGGCTCAAAGCTGAAAACCCAGCCATAATCCCATTCACTTTATGTTATTTTTACCAGCCTAGTAATTCTAGGCAGGTGATTTCCAAGTCCATGAAACATTTGAAAAATGCCTTAGCTATCACTTTCTCCAATGGTGGTGCTCCAACACTGTTTGACACAGAAAATAAACACATCACAAAATATCTGTCCTTCTAGAGAAAAACTTCTTTATAAGTATAGCAGTGATAAGACTTCAGAAGATATATGTGAAGTCTCATAGTTTTCAGACTTCTGCTTTATTTGATTTTGCTTATTTCTCCCAATGGGAGACAAAAAAAAAAAAAATCACTTTGTTTTGTTTTGCAACTATTGATAGTCATTCAGTACCATCTTCAATTTAAATCAAGTTTGCCAGGGACCGGGGATGGAGGAGGGAGGAGGGGAATGGGGAATTGTTTAATGGGTATAGAGTTTTAGCATGGCAAGATGACAAACTTCTACAGATAGGCTGCAAAACAAGGAGAATACACTTAATACTTCTGAATCACAGAAACATAAATACTGTATACTTGACATCATGCGTACTTTATATGACAATTGAAAATTTTTTAATATACATGTAAAAAGTGAAAGTGTTAGTTGCTCAGTCATGTCCGACTCTTCGTGACTCCATGGCTGAGGCTCCTCTGTCCCTGGGATTCTCCAAGCAAGAATACTGGAGTGGGTTGCCATTCCCTTCTCCAGGGGATCGTCCCAACCGAGAGATGGAACCTGGGTCTCTCTCATCACAGGTGGATTCCTTACCATCTGAGCCACCAGGGAAGTCCTTAAATACATACACACACACATATCTCCAATGAAAGCTAAGGAAAACTAAGAAAAATACTTTTCTATTATGTTCCATTTGTAAGACTCTTATTTTTCTTAATGCTATTCCCTTTGAATACACTTAAAATATGATTTCAAAAAAAGTTTAATAATATAGTCTGACAAATACTGAAAGGTGGGGGAAGGACTGTGACACCAAACATAATTCTAGACACCAATCCTTCTCACATGACACACAATCCTATTCAAACCCACCAACCAGGCCTCTTAAACAGCTCAGAGCAGAGAGAAACCTAGAAAAAAAGTGATGCCCACCTCTTGATGGGTATGAAGTTTCAGGTTAACTTTACAGTTAGCAAATTAACCTCCAGTACAACATGCTGAATTGCTGCTGCTGCTGTGCTGTGCTCAGTTGTGTCCAGCTCTTTGCAATCCCATGGACTGGAGCCCACCAGGCTCCTCTGTCTATGGGATTTTACAGAGAAGATTACTGGACTGGGTTGCCATTTCCTTCTCCAGGGGATCTTCCCAACCCAGGGATTGAATCTGCATCTCTTACATCTCCTGCATTGGCAGGTAGGTTTTTTGTTTGTTTTAAACTACTGTGCCACCTGGGAAGCCCTAACTGATATTTTCTGTGAATTCACAATTTGTGAAGCACACCTGTATCAAGTGTTTCATGGGGTCTCCAAAACTGAAAAATGCAGGCAGGACTTATAATGATCTCTGGAACATGGCAATGGAGTGTCAGGTTAACACAGGTTTAGCACCAAGGACCTCTGACTCTCCTGATGAGAATGACAGGTATCTAAGAGCCCCCAGCACTCCTGGAGGCCAAGGTACCCCTGATTCCTGGACCCCTACGTGAGGATGCTGAGTAAACTGACGGAAAGAAATAAGAGACAGTGAGAAAGGCACAGAAGCATACAGCAAGCGCCTCCTTCCTTAAATCTTGCTCTGAGTTACCAATTTTTGAAAATGACCAATAAAAGTTTTTCTTTCCAAACCCAGAAGTACACTTTTGAAACATAAGATACAAGAAATCCACTTTCAGACTTTCTTAGTGGGAAGAGGTGTCTCACCAAAAAGACAGATCTTGTCCACTCTCCAGCCTAGAGCAAGCCCGAGCCTGTCCACCTGTGCATGTCAAGAATCTACTAAACTGAAGGTTCTTTTTATTCCCTGAGCAAGAAACCAATACCGCCCCCGTCCCAAGGTGTCAGGGACTCAGTAGAGGCCCCTGAAGTCGGCAGCGGCGACAGCACTGGGCCTGCTAATCCAGAGGACAGAAAGAAAGCCCTAACTTAATGCGTCGGGAAGGTCTGAAAGCAGGGTCGACTCAGCGACCACAGGACGTGTTCCTCTGGACACGAGCCCACAAAAGGTGATTCCCTGGCTCCGTGGTACTGACGGGTGGCATGTCTGCCTTCCCCTGCAGGGGTCATCTACATCCATCTCCATCTACACGTGGGAGCTGCAGCCTCAAGGATGCCCAGATAGGACAGAACAGAGCTAGGGTGAAGATCTAGCTCCAGCGCTCGCTGACTGGGTGGCCTCGAGTAACTCAGGTTCTCTGAGACCTGATTTCCTCAACTGTAAGATGAATGCTGTAACTGATGCTGAACCTGAAGCTTCAATACTGTGGCCACCAGATGCAAAGAACTGACTCATTGGAAAAGACCCTGATCCTGGGAAAGACTGAAGGCAGGAGGAGAAGGGGACGATAGAGGATAAGATGGTTGGATGGCATCACCGACTCGATGGAATGAGTTTGAGTGAACTCCGGGAGCTGGTGATGGACAGGGAGGCCTGCCGTGCTGCAATTCATGGGGTCGCAAAGAGTCGGACGCAACCGAGCGACTGAACGGAAGATGAGGATAGCAACACCTTCCCAGAAGGACCACTAGAAAGTGGAGGGAGAAGACATGGGCAGCCCCTGAAACAATTTCTGGCTCCCAGGTAGGTTCTCAAGAAGTGATGGCTATAACTGCTTTCCAGGAAGCTGGAAAGAGATTCTGAGTCAGCCTCAAAGAGACGAGCTTGCCTAAGGAGACCGTTGTGGAGTCTGAACTATCAAGGATGGCTTCCCCATCTGCTTACTCTCCAATCAATTCAGGCATTAGAAGACAAAGCTACTGATGAGTCAACCACGCCCAATGGTTTAAGTTCTGTTTGCAGGTGAATGTTTTTCAAATGCATATGGAAATGGGAAGATGCCCGCAAACGCAAACGATGAAGAACTTGATAAAACCAGAGTCAAAGGATGTCTGGCATTTTCCCCCTTTTCCTCTTCAAAAGCAAGAGGAAGGCCCATTTGAAGGCTTCTTTTGGAACACTGATCTCCAGAGGTCCTCTGGGGCGATTCCTGATTCAATAAAACCTTCTTGCCTGAAAGGCAGATTTTTTTCTCACCTCCGCAGTGACCTGCTCACACACTTAGCAAACAAAACAAAACCAAAACCATGAACACTCAACGCTGTGCTCAGTGAAAACTTCTACATCTTCAAAAGATAAGCTCCTTCATCTAACTAGGTCAAAAGGTCAAAAGTTATTCCAGGGACTTCCCTGGTGGTCCAGTGGTTAAGATTCCATGCTTCCAAAGAAGGGGGCTGGGGCTTGATTTCTGGTCAGGGAACTAAGATCCCACATGCCAAGCAACATAGCAAAAAAAAGTTATCCCAGAATAGTTGGCATGATGCTCTTGCCATGAGGTTATACCCAAAATAATTACCAACATGTAACCTATGTGACTTTATACTTTTTTAATAAAATAAAAATAATTCTGCACAATGAATGACATAATGGAAGAATGAAGAGCATCATTCAGCTTCCTTCTATTTACTCAAATGGCCTAAAATCCTCTCTGGTTTTGGGATCATCAGAATAAATAGAAAATTGGATATAAAACGTCAAAATCAACTTCCAGCTGAACATGAAGCTTGGATTACATGTGGCCTAATTGCTCAGCTGTGTGTTTTTGTTTTTAAATTGTCTGTTTATTCTGAGTCCTCCTCCATGCCTTGCCTTAACCAGGGCTGCACAGATACAATTCTTTATGCCATTTGAGGAAAAAAGTACCATTTACAGAAATCTATCTTAATCCCCCTCCCAGAGAACTAGGAATTGGGTTCAAACTCTGACAACCCCATCCATACAGCTAGGTAATTAAATCCAGAGAGTGTTACACAATCAATAAATCAGCAAGAGCCAAAAATGCAAACAGCTCCAAAGTCAACAAGGAGGCAACTCATAAGTGCTTGATTAAAAAGGAAAGTTTACAACTCTGTCCTGAAGCACCTTGTACTCAACCGAACAAACCCTAGGCTCCTTCCCTCCTCCCCAAAGCTGTCTCTATACATCTATTTCAGCTCCATCGTCCCATCCGTACCACCGCAAGAATTTTACCACTTGTATCTGCTTTTCATATAAAATCCCTCCCCACCTTCACTGTTCCTACCCTGGTTCACCAGGAACGCTAACCTGGTGGGTTTCGTCCAACTTCTCCTCCCCATGATCCTTCATACGAATATCATCTTACCCACCACTTCCCAGTGACAACTCCCCAGTGGTCAGCGGGTTAAGACCAGAGCTCCTTTATCTGACACACAAGGCCCTCCATTAGACTCAACTCCCTGCCACAATGGACATTTACTTATTTACAGGCTGTTTCCCCAACTATGATATAGGCTCCCTGAGGGCTGGATGGCCAGCACCTGAACAGAGAGCTCAAGAAACACTCGTCGAATGCACTGCAGACTCCGTGCTTCTCTGCCTGGCCTCATCTCCTGCCTCACCCCCTCCCGCCTTACACTTTACACTCAGTACACCACGAACCTTGCAACGCCTGGAAAAGGTGGTGCTCTGAGCTCTTTATCTTTTCTTAGTTTATTTTAATTGGAGGATAATTGCTTTACAATGTTGTGCTGGTTTCTGCCATACATCAACACAAATCAGTCATAACTATAAATATATCCCCTCACTCTTGAGCCTCCCTTCCACCCCAACCCCTATTTCACCCCTCTAGATCATCACAGGGCATGGAGCTGAGTTCCCTGTGTCATACAGCAGCTTTCCGCTAGCTACCTACTTCACATGTGGTAGTGTTTATATGTCAAAGCTACTTTCTCAATTCGTCCCACCCTCTCCTTCCCCTGTTGCGTCCACAAGTCCATTCTCTATGTTGGTGTCTCTATTCTTGCTCTGCAAATAGGTTCATCAGTACCATTTTTCTAGATTCCATATATACGCTAATACATATTTTTCTCTTTCTGACTTATCACAAACAGGCTCTAGGTTCATCCACCTCAGTACAACTGATTCACATTTGTTCCTTTTTATGGCTGAGTAATATTCCATTGTATGTACATACTGAGCTTCTAAATAAGTCCTTCTCACAATCAGAGATGTTGTCCATCTACCTGTCAGTCATCTCAGTATCGGAGTCTCAGCTCTAATGCTATCCCTTGTAGGAATCCTCCCATGAATCTCACCTATATGCTAACATGCTCCCGGCCCCCTTCTCCCACCATCACCTGACAGCCTCCCACTGGTCAGCAATCCAGCTGCACACTTCCCTGCTCACTGACAGCTGCTCTTCCCCATCCTTAAGGCTGCAACCTTCATCACTGATCTTCAAACAAGCAAGGCTCTCATGTAGAAAAGGCACTTACATTGTCCCAAGATAAATGAATCCATAAATAAAACAATGATGATGATAAATGTGCCAGGTCCTATTCCTAGCACCATTTTTTAGGTGAAAGAATGTTTATTCAGAAAGATATATACTCCACAGACAAGAGTGTGGGCCATCCATCTCAGAAGTCAAGAGGCACCAGGGTATGGGGTTATCAGTTTTTATTGGGGTGGTTAATTTCACACACCAATGAATGGGAGGATTATCCCAACTATTTTGGGTGGGTAAGGGGCATGGATTTCCAGAAATTGGGCCACCACCCACTTTTTGACCTTTTATGGTCCACCTAGGAATGACCATGGCACCCATGGGTGTGTCATTTATACGATGTCTTACAATGAGTGCTTACTGAGGCTCGAGGTCTAATGAAAGTCAACTTGTCCACCATCTTGGACCTGGGTGGTTCTCTTGTACCTTATACATATCAACTCACTTAGCAAATGATGAATTTAACAGTAAGAATACATGTCTAGTATTGGGTTGGCAAAAAAGTTCATTTGAGCCAACCCATTACATATGTCTTGTTTTAGCTTCCTTCTTAAACGCAAATGAAATATTAGGACTTAATCTTTCAAAACAGAGATAGAAACAGAGGAGCCTTTCTTTTGCGGTTTGCCAGATGGGTACAGTCTCCGTACATGTGAGAGAAAGCTGTCTGATATCAGGTGACGTTTCCCCTCTTCTAAACCCTACTTCCTCTCAGACATTATGAGAAAAGAATGCTCACAGGTCTTAGAAAGACTGTCTCTCAACTGGAGTGAACAGCAAATGAAGAGCGTCTAACCAGACTCCTGGTGGAAAAACATGAACTAAAATCAATCCATGAATGACTTTTTTTTTCCCACAATTGCTTCCTAGTAAATTGACAAATACCTGGCCAGCTCCTGTAGCTACTGCATGTAAATTGCTAACTGAATCACAGTGTTTATGACTAAAATTTAATGATATATTACTTTACATGGTGGATGAGGCTTGGAGCAGGCAGTTTCCTTTAACAGCTCAACCATGAAACTGGAATTCAGAAGTCCAAGTTCTGGGGGGAGCATATGGTGTCTGATGGACAGTGAGGTTCTCTGTCTGCTCAGCCACTAACCTGAGGACCAATCAGGAGCAAGCCACTTAACCTCTTGAAAAATGCTAGGCTTCCTTCCACACAATGAAATCTGTAATGCCTGCCCTTCCCCATTCCCAATTATTAAGAGGGTCAAACACTGGTGTGAGGACTCTGAAAACTGTAAAGGAAAATAAGAACACAAAGTATTACTATTATTCACTGCAGCCTGGTTCTGAAACCTCAGCTGAACCAAAACTCCTCTCTTCACCTTTGAATAAAGACAGATACAGGATTGATAACTTCTCAAATATAAAAAGGAAAAATTGTTAAGACTCAATGAAGTAGTGTTAGGAAACATATCCTCCCCTCCACAGAAGGAAGGTGCTTTAGAAACTATTTCTACTCAATACAGAGAGGAAAAAACCAACCATATTACAACTGGCCTGTACAGTTCAAGCTAGCTATGCAAATAGGTTCCTTATCAAGCAACATAAAGGAAATAAAATTTTATTGGAAACAAAATACAGTAAAAATAAACTCCCTTATTACACCAACAATTAGCTTCTCAATTAGCACACAGATAGATGTGCGCTAATGTAGGCCATTGAAAGGATGTATTAAAACAATAAAACTTTTTTAAAAACCTAAAACGTGGGGAAAAATTGAGAGATCTGCTGCCCCTGTAAATGCAAACCCCTCCCTCGCTCCCGCCTGCATCCGGCTTCCAGCTCCTCCTCCTCTTGTTTCCTTCTCCCTCCAGGAGACTCACCCCAGGTTCAGGTGTTTGAGTTTCTGAAGACTGCTGATCTGTGTGGGCAGCTCCTCAATCTGGTTATTAAAAAAGTTAAGCACTTCCAGATTCTTCAGTTCTGCTATGTTTGGTGGCACAGCTGTGGAAACAGAAACGCTGAGTGTGAATGCAGGAACCTCACCCCGGCAGTGAATGCCAGCGACACATTTTGATATCCTTTCGGATGAGAGAAAGATGAAACTCCAGCGCAATCACCCTATTCACATATACAGCTCTTACTTAATTTCTGTAGGTAGTTTCTTAGGTAGTAGCTCACCACCGGGTTCACATGGAAGTGTTTCCTCAAGGGGCAGAAAAGAAAGTCTGTACCATGAACAGTCTCTGAGTGAACATTACAGAGCATTCTATACTTTAAAAAAAACTTTTTTCCTTCCAGTTTTATTGAGATATAATCAACATACAGCTCTATATAAGTTTCAGGTGTACATCCTAAGTATTTGACTTACATCATGATTATCACTATAAGATTGGTGAACATCTATCGTCTCATAAAAATGCAAAAGAAATGTTTTTCCTTGTGATGAGAACTCTTAGGATTTACTCTCCAAGATGTACAATTATATTTTTTTAAATCATGTAATGTCTACTGAGTCCAGTTGTTTTCTTCCTTCTACTTCCCTCACATCTCCAAAAGAAAGTCAGCAAACTCCAAAATCCCTTCCTGAGTAGTGTATCATCAAGCTGTTTAAATAATCTGCTACCTGAAGAGCTGTTCTCCTAACACTTGACTAAATCACGATGATGTTTAAATTCAATCTTAGGTGATAAACAGTCAGCCTACCAAGTTTCTGATTTTTGCCTTTGCATCTCAATCAACACACACACACACACACACATCCCTTGTATCAGATTAGAAACTGATCACCGCATTGTTATTATTCAGGCATATGAAAAACCAGTTCAGTAGCAAGAAGGGGACATGAGTATGCATATCAAAGGTTAAAGAAAGCGACTGGGGAGCTGAAAGCATTCCCCTTCCCTACAGTATATACTTGCAAATACAAAGTTAAAAGCCAAAGGCATCTTTACCTCAAAAATACTAAGTCTCACTTGGCAGCAGCAGGACATTTCAATATATTGCACTTCATGTATCCCATCTGCTGATTCAGTCTCTCCACAAACATGTTACTGGCCGCCAGCTCATTCACGGTTCATGTAAGCTCTTAATACCAAAATATTCAGGTAACTGAAACTATGGGCAAGGGTCTTGGGTACCAGAGAAGAAACTGTTAGGTCTTGGGTTAGTACATTTTCTTCCCATCTCAACATCCTTCTCCAGGGGTGCCCGAGAAAACTGGAGAAACCTGGGGACAATGTTGCTGAAAACCAAGGCCAAGGTGTGTGTAACATTCCAGACAGACACCTCAGGTGTTTTGTTTGTTTGATTTCCTAATTTGTCTACGCCAGGTCTTAGCTGCAACATGCATGATCTTTAGTTGTAGCTTGTGGGATCTAGTCCCTCAACCAGGGATCAAACCGGAAGTCACCAGACACCTGAGATATACAAGAGGCAGCCATACCAAGAACCCCAGTGGATAACTCCCAAGGGAACAGAAGTAAGGTGGCAGGCACAGAGCTCATTCCAGCTGAGTCAGCATTTCCAGCTTTATAAAATATCTACGGTATCAATGACTTGATTACTTTTAGAGGCTTGGTACAAGTTCAGAGACACACGGTGGCTAGAGGAAGGGATTGTGGAGAAGAGGAATTAGTCTGAACAAAGACAGCTGGGAAGAGGTAGTGGTCCAGATGGAAAAATGAGCAAGGTGTGGATGAGTTGGTTACTGAAGAGGCTGGTTGTAGAGCTGGAGATGAAAAGGTAGGCTTTAATGGGATCATTGAGGCAACTTGGAATTCCTCCAGCAGTTCAACTCCCCAGTACCAAGAGGAATGCAGACAAGCCCTACTTGTAGGACCTGGCTACAAAAGCACGTGTTCAGGTGTGTCCTCCATAACATACTTTCTCAGGAATGGATCATATTCACTTTGCATAAATGACCACAAGGAAATTCATCAGACTGTGTCTGCTGGATTGAGAGGTGTTCATTTACTTGTTCTCTCTACTTGGACCCTGGAGTATGTCAAGTGCAAATCGACAGAGGACTACTGCCCTGCTCAGAGACCTCACTCTTTCCCCGTTCACCCTCCAGCAACCACTAAGCTTCTCTCCCCACATTCATCTGATTAGGTTGAAGAGCAATAAAGAAAGTTAGGGCAACCAGGAGAAAATGATGATCTCAATTTAACCACAAACCAAGAATAATGCAGCCAGAATTACTGCCGCTTCCCCGAAGTTACTTTGCCGATGCAATTAAATGCTGGTCCGAAGGTATTGCCTTTTTTGACAGGATGAGAGATTATTTCACTCTCCTTGCTAAATCAGTCCAATTTAAAACCACACGTTATGCTAAATGTGATTTAGGGCTTTGTTCTGTGGACACAAACAATAACCCCACATTCAATTTACCCAGCCTCTCCCAGATTTTTGGTGCGCGTGTGAATCGTTTGCTAAAGACTCCATTCAAACGAGAAGGGAAAAAAAATTTTACAGCTAATATTCTTCCTAAAACTATAGAATTCTCCCTCCAGTCATCCCCACCATAGTTAAAAGCAAAGGAAATTAATCTTCAGACCTGTCTGGATGGGATGACGTTCACGCTTTCAACTAGCATTTAGAAAATGCTTATTCTGTGCACAGAAGCATAAACTTACAGCACTGAACATTTCAATACTTTTGGGATAAAGTAAGAGAGGCAGACTATTTAAAGAAAGTATGTCATGGGACCTCTCTGGTGGTCCAATGGTTAAGAATCTGCCTTGGGATGCAGGTTTGATCCCTGGACAGGTAACTAAGATCTCACATGCTCCCCACATGCTGCAACTAGAGAGTCCATGAGCTGCAACCAAAAAAGATATCACATGGTGCAACAAAGATCCTAGGCAGATAAATAAATACTTTTAAAAAAAGAGAGAGAAAAAAAATTTTTTAATTTAAAAAACAAAAAAGTTACAAAAAGGTAGGTTATCAGAGTCAATCACCAGAGACAGGTCTGGTGGCTGGAAAGCAAACTGACCCCAACAAAATTGCCCATAAAAAAAAAAAAAAAAAAACCAGCTAACAACATGAGTAACAGTTGTGCAGTAGCTAAATCATATACACAGATCCATGAACAATTTATGAAAATCTACTATGAAAAGGGAGCAGCAACGTGTCACTGGTCAGAAGAGTCTTTTGGAATTTTCAAAACAGCTACATGACACACCAGCAAGAAGCAGCATTTAAAAATATAAGCAGTGAACATCAATATATTTATTATGCATCTGAAATGTTCCTTCTTCATCCATCTGTCCAGTTTCTGACCCCTCTCCACCCCCACCAGTGGCACACACCGAGTCTACAGACAACAAGGAGCCGAGTCCACAGAAGAAACAGAGGCTGTGTGATGCAAGAACCCAGGAGGCCTGGCTCACTCATCTTGGCTAGCTCTGCACTTTCCTGACCAGCTCTGAACTCGCTGTGTGTCCTTAATTCAAAACCTCTCGGAGCCTCCATTCCCTTCAGTTTAAATTAAGGAAGCTGGATTATGACCATTTCTCCATTCCCTTCCACCCAGCTTTAGTATTCTGTGATTCTGAGAAGAGCTGATTGCAAAAATCAATGATATGGATTTAAATAATGCAAGAAATGGGGCCCTCAATTAGGAAGCTCAGTCATGTAGAACTTTGCCTGTGACAGAGAATTTAGTATCGTTTGCTGTCTAACTAGTATCGTTGGCTGCCTCAATTCTGAGGCTTCAGTTGCTAGAGAAACTCACAGGGGTGCCCAGGCTCCTGCATGCCACGATTAGCCCTGGTTGCAGGAACGGAGATTGCTGGGGGTGCTCTCAGCCCAGAGCTTCTGCTGTGTTTTGGAAAGGGGACAAAGATGGGGTCATGTCATCCCAGGAACTCTGCTCAGAGACTGATCTCGGAGCACCTTCTGGCATTTCTAATTATTCAAGCTAACAAGCTCAGGAAGACCCTCTTTTCCTTCAAATCCTCTTCAATCTAATGAACTAAAAATTGTTCCAGAGGTTTTTAAGCCACCAGCCCCTGGATGGGTCTAGGATAAGAAACCAAAAGTGCCTGGGGACACTCAAGAGGGGAGTAAGACCAAAAGGGTCTCGCCTGATTTCCACACATACCTCTTTACAAAGCTCTGGACAGTGGCAGGAAGCACTGGATGGACAGCTCCAACTCTAAGAACCCACTGGCCAGCTTCAGTCCTGAATGACAGCCTGGCTCCTAACAGGACATGCATCTGTCCACGTAAGTTACACGTACAGCAGGCATAGCCACCAGCACTGCACAGATGATGAAGCGTGTTGGAAAAATCAGCGTTACTCTCAGGAGCATGCTCTCCCCACTAGCTAACAACAGCTGACCCTCTCTCCAACGTCAGACCCTGAATCAACTACTGTTGCAGCAACTGGAACTTCACTCTAAGAGCAATCTTCTTCCAGGACAAAAATTAACCATTGCACAATCAATAACATTTTCTTGAAGGCTTTCAGGAGTTTATTCACACAATAATAAATGGCAGGAGATGCTGTGGGGCTAGGCGGGTGAGTATGCAGTCACTGGTTACGTGTGGCTCCTTAAGTCTAGAGTGGGAATGTAAGATGGTGCAGCCTCTATGGAAAAGTGTGAAATTACAAACAGAACTATCATATGACCCAGCAGTTCTACTTCTAGGCATTTAATCTAAGGAAACAAAGTCATTATGTCAAAGCGGTACCTAAATCCTCAAGTTCACAGCAGCATTATTCACAACAGCCAAGATATGGAAACAACCTAGGTGTCTGTTGACAGATGAATAAAGAAAATGTGATACATACATACTCATTCTCTCTCTCTCTCACACACACACAGAGACACACAAATACAATTTGGCCATAAAAAAGAAGGAAATTCTGCCATTTGCAACAACACAGATGGACCTCGAGGGAATCATGCTAAGTGAAGAAAGTCACACAGAGATAAATACTGTATGATCTCATTTATAGTGAAATCTGTTTATATATTAAAAAAAAACACCAAACAGAACAACACAACACACCAAAAAAAAACTTATTGAAGAAGAGATCATATATGCTGTCACCAGCGGAGAAGGCAATGGAAACCCACTCCAGTACTCTTGCCTGGAAAATCCCATGGATGGAGGAGCCTGGTGGGCTGCAGTCCATGAGGTCACTAAGAGTCGGACACGACTAAGCGACTTCATTTTCACTTTTCACTTTCATGCATTGGAGAAGGAAACGGCAACCCACTCCAGTGTTCTTGCCTGGAGAATCCCAGGGACGGGGGAGCCTGGCGGGCTGCCGTCTATGGGGTTGCACAGAGTCGGACACAATTGATGCGACTTAGCAGCAACAGCATGTTGTCACCGGAGGTCTGGAGGTGGTGGGGTAGGAAGTGAGGGAACAGGATGAGGGTATTACAGAGGAGCCTGGTGGACTACAGTCCATAGGGTCGCAAAGAGTTGGAAAGACTGAAGCAACTTAGCACGCGTGCACACTAAAAAAGAAAGAAAAACAGTAAGTAATAAATTTAAGTAGAGAATCAGTTCAGTTCAGTCGCTCAGTCGTGTCCGACTCTTTGCGACCCCATGAATCACAGCACGCCAGGCCTCCCTGTCTATCACCAACTCCTGGAGTTCACTCAAACTCATGTCCATCGAGTCGGTGATGCCATCCAGCCATCTCATTCTCTGTCGTCCCCGCCTCCTCCTGCCCCCAATCCCTCCCAGCATCAGAGTCTTTTCCAGTGAATCAACTCTTCGCATGAGGTGGCCAAAGTATTGGAATTTCAGCTTTCGCATCAGTTCTTCCAGTGAACACGAGGGGTTAACATGAAATACAATTAGTAATTCAGTTGCCTGATCACAGTAGCCACATTTAGAGACCTCGACAGTCACTTGCAGCTGCCATGCTGGAGAGCAAGAATACAGAATATTCCAATCTCTGCACCAAGGTCTATGCTAAAGCATTTGGCCTCTGATACCTAATTTAAAAAAGAAAGAAAGAAATGAATTTATTTACAAAACAAAAACACAGATATCAAAAACAAGCTTATGATCACCAAAGTGGAAATGTGGGGAAGGAGGGATAAATCAGGAACTTGGGATGAAAACACACACATACACATAACTATATATAAGACAGGCAACCAACAAGGACCTACTGTATAGCACAGGGAACTTTACTCAAGATTATGTAATGACCTATATGAGAAAGGAATCTGAAACAAAGAGCGCATATATGTACATGTGTAACTGAATCACTTTGCTGGACACTTGAAACTAACACATTGTAAATCAACTACAATCCAATAAAAGTTTGAAAACAAACAAATCAGTGAGCCTCAAAGCCTCAAGTACATCAGAATTCCAGGAGGGCTTACCATCTGAGCCACCAGGGAAGCCCAAAACAAAAGGGATTTTCGATGGAGAAAGCACAGAAACTGGGGGCTGCAATCAGTTTCCAATCAGCATCTGTTTCCCCACTTGGATCACTCCCGGGAGATCAGCGCAGGGGAGGACGATGACAACCAGGGGAAAAGAGCACCAAACCCCCTTGTCCACAGAACCTTGTTACGTGGCAGCAACTTCATGCTGCCCCAAGGTGGTCACGTGACGAGGTATCACTCACTGTCCTTCTGGCCTGAGGGTCACTGTAGGATGCCAGGCGACAGCGATGGCAAAGCAGCCCAACCAGGGCACAGCCGATCCAGGGGCTTTTCAAGCAAGAGCATCTTGTAGCCCCCGAGACAAAGAAACAAAACTGGGAAGGGCGACAGGCTCTGGGTGCAGCAGGCACCATGCAAAACATAAGGATGGGTGCTCGCCTGTGCACAGCCCACGGAAGGGCCGGGGTGGGGGGGTCACCCATTGGTCTTTAGAACCATCTGGGTGGCGCTGAAAACAGAGTCCCCTTCAGCTACAAAAGGGGAGGAAGAGACCAGGCATCAGTGGCTGCCAGGAGCCGGAAGCAGCTGGACCACATGGAGTTTCTTTGTCAGCACGGGCGGGGAGTCTATCCACCAAACTCCCCCTCCTGGCTCCTTCTGCAGCATCATCCACACTGCTTTCGGCTCTGCTGATTCCTGCAAAGGAGAAGCACAAGGGCCAGGGCTTGAAAACCAGGGGTCCCTGCCCCACATGCCTCTTTGAAACCCCAAGTTAGGGGCTGAGCTGTTGCCGCCTTTATGGGGGACCACTGATGGGCTGCCGGCTACCCCAAGTGCAAGAAGAGGGAGCCTCAGAGCGAGGACTCAATGGGAGCCAACAGTGAGGCTGAGACGGGGACATGACCCAGAGGCGGGCACACACCCTGCGATGTGAAGGATGAAACACTACTGCACTGCTTCC